>NC_062551.1:1800000-2070000 GCF_016906955.1 Phacochoerus africanus
TGGGTTGAAGAGGGGTCATTTGCAGCAAAGAGAGTCCTGAGTAACATACAAGCTCACGGAGATGCTCGGGTAAGCACGGACTCCAGTGGTGAGCGGCACGAAGCACGAGCTGGCACTTCGAAATGACATGTTTTTCTCTGCTCTTGGCTGACCAGAATCCCGAGGCCAGCATCCCCGGTCTGATTTGCCACTTTGAAGGCAAGAAGTGATGACAGTCAGTTTTTTGCTGGGCTTGGTCTGAAGCAGCCAAAATGTTTCCTTCTGCCACGAGTACAAGACACCACAGCATCTGGGAAGTGCTGTGAAAATGACCCAGATCTAGGTGAGAGGCAGCACAAGGGACAGTGGGCCTGCGGCCGGGAGGGTCCCTCCAGGCTGGGTCCCAAGGGGGAGAGGCTGGGCCGTGGGACAAGAAGAACAGCCGTCACTGCTGGGATCTCAGATGCACCAGAAATGCGAGGCATCCTTCCAGCAACCCTGCAGGGGAGTCTTCTCTTCACAGTACAAAGGAGGAAACTGAGGTGGAAGGAAACTTTGCAACTTGCCCAAGATCCGCACCAGGAAGTCGTGAAGGCAGATTCTGACCGCCCAGCCTGATTCTTTCATGCCAAGCTAGTGGGCTGGGAGGGGCAGGGGCGGGAGGCGGGGGGGACGTTCTGGGTGAGGTGACAACGGGTGAGGAGGGAGGGACAGGCGAGATGTCTGGTGGGGCCATAGCAAGGAGGACGGGACTGTCGTGGCAGTGGACAGTGACGAGGTGGGCCTGCTGGGGGCCAGAGAGGCAAGGCCTGGCGTCCTGCCAAGGCCCTTCTTCTGTGGCCTCTGCACATTGGGGCCTCGCCACCGAGCAGGATTTCGGCAGCTGGTTAGTGGCTGCAGACTGACTCCTGCTTGCCAACGTCCCCGTGCGGTGCTTGGCTGGGTAGACAGAAATGAGTCACACCCCATCCTGCCTGAGCACCCCCTCCTCTCCCCGGGGCACAGCCTGCCTGCCAATCCCAAACAGGCAGTGCCCAAGGGTCAGGACCGGGGAGGAGAAGCAGCCCTGGACTCCGCACTCCTTCACCAAGAAGGCCCCTGCTGGCTGCGGATTTCTTTGGGGACCTGGGCTGGTCCCACTGCGCCATGTCAGGGTCTGAGTTCAGGGCTGGCTGTGCCTTCGATGAGTCACATGACCCAGGACAAGTCACCAGCCCGCTGACTTCCAGTTGCTTCCAGTGAAACATGGAGCAAATGGATCCCAGCAGCACCCCACCCCCTGCCTGCCGGCAGCTCTCAATCCTGCCTCCTAGGTCCCTGGTGCTGTGCCTCTGTCTGCCTGTCCTGCCACCTGCTGGCCACCTTTCCCTTCTATTCTGTAACCAGCCCACCTCCGTCCAGGAGCCCCTCCCCCAACCCTTCTGTCGCTTGCAACCCCCAAAACTCTAGGGGAAATGAACTGGACTGGGCATCACGTGCCCACAAGGCTGCCACCATTCCCGAGGGGACAGGTGTCCTCCCCTCAGAGGGCCCGCCCGAACGTCTCCTGATGGCCCAGGGCCCACGCAGCCTCCGGAGCCGGCAGCAGGAGCCATGTGAGGGAGGCACCGGGCAGCGGAGGCAGGGCCAAGAAACGCCCTCATGGTCTGAGCGGGCGCCTTCCAGAAGCGGGGTGTGGCCTCCCGTGTCAGACTGCTGGGAAGGCGAGGCAGGATGTGATTAATGTGGCAGTGGGTGTGACAGCCCGCCCGCCCCAGCTCCATTGTTAGAGCAGCACCCCTTTGCCCACCCCTGCATCGTGTCAGTCCCCTCGCCTCCTTCTCGGGGGACAAACCCACAGAGCCGGGTGCTTAAGAATAGCATCCTACCCCAAACGCAGGCATGAGCTGGAACTCCAGAAAAGGAGAAAGCATTTCCACTCTCGCCTCGGAGCATGTGGATGCCCCAGTCCTTGCCCGGCGCTGGCAGGGGGCTGCTCTTGGCACCTTCTGCTCCTCGGAAAGGGAAAGCCCGTCAGGAAGTGCCCAGCCTAAAGCCGCTGTCTCTCTTCAGCAGGGCTGGGGTGTGCCGGGTGGCACATCTGCAGACTGGGGGCTGATCTGAACAACTGTGCCCCCTTCCTCGCCAGCGGGGGGCCCTGGCAGGAGATCAGACAGAGGAAGGAAGGCGAAGCGGCTGGTACTTATCTCCTACCGTCCTCCCTCCAAGGTCACCCTGGGGTGGCTATGACCTTGACCTCTTCATCCACCTCCAACCTGCTGGACCAGGGACCCACCAGATTGTACTTCCTGCCATACATTTCCTTGGCACCTTGTTGATAATAGTAAAAAAAAAAAAAAAAAAGGAGCTAAAATGTTCAAAATTAAAAGCTGGTCATGTTAATTACGGCAAAGGCGCCCAAGAATATTATATGATTTTTAAGCAGCGTTTTTCCGAAAGCTTCACTGTTTCACGTCTGAGACGCCATAATTCCTTCCATGTGACAGTCATTTCATAGCTCCCTTTTCAGGGAAAAGGAGAAAGGGAAGAGGCGGCTGGCACATTTCTTTCAACATCGATTCTCAAACATCTTTATCTCAGAAACACCCAAGTGTGGGAAAGTGCGCAATACGGCAAAACGCAATGATGGGGAGAAAATGTCCTAGACATATTTCTACGTTTAAAAAAAGTGGCTGAAGAAACATCATGCCTGGTATTAGGGAAAGTGTGTACGTATGTACGCTGTACTCATTCAACAGGGAGCTGAGTCCATGAAACACGCACGCAGAGAAAACAGACTGGAGGTAACCTGACCGAGGTTGTGCCTCCAGAGCCTGGGGTCCCGAGGGCTTGTGCTTCCCACCTTTGCAAATTGTTGGTGTTTTGCCGCTTTCCAATTTTAGAGTCAGACAGCTAAAACAGCACTAGCTACCCCTTCCCATCCCCTCTCCACGCACCTGCCCCAACCTGTGCTGTGCGCTTGATTACGGGACTCAGAGCCATCCGTCTCGGTAAGGAGCCTCGGTATTGCCACTCTGCAGATGAGAAAACTGAGGCTCAGACAGCTTGAGTCGTTTCCCAAAGCCACACAGCTCTTCGGTGTGGAGCCGGGATGCAAACCCGGTCCTTGTGACTCCTTAGCCTGTACGTGACCCACAGGAATAAGAGCTCCGTGTCGTGAGAGCACCTACGACAGGAAGGGTGTCGGCCGCAGAGAGGGCCCCTACCTCCCTTCGCAGAAAGGCTGAAAGTTGGGGTGAGGACCAGTCTCTTTGGTCCTGAGACATCCGTGTGTCCTGTGACGTGAAATGACCACCCATCGGCCGAGAAAGCCAATGCCACCCACCCCGAGACGGCTTCTCTCCGAGGTGCTATCGGCCGAGGCAGAACAAAGGGAATGGATATGCCCAAAGCACTGGCCCCGATGCGCTGAAGCCCCCTGCGCGCCCCGCCCCCTCCCCCGCGGGTTGTCCCTGTTCTGCGGAAAGGAACTCTCCAGCTTCCCCAAGGGATCAATCACTAGCATCAGCTTTTCTCAGCTGGGCAGCCAAGGGAGCAGCTGGGAGCCCTCCAAACGGGGACGGGCGGGCTCGTTTTCCAGAACTCAGAGGAGAGTATCTTCTCCTGGAGACCCCAAGAACTCGCTCCAAACAAACAAAAAAGCTGCTGGGGAAACTGGCAGCTGGGAGCCCGGGGAGGCCGACGCAGCCCTGGGGAGCAGGATGGGGTCGGCAAGGGCTGGTGCTGCTGGTACCGGGCACAATCGCCCTGCGTGTCCACGGCGATGCCGCCTCGGGGGCAGGACTGTCCAGATGGGAAAGCAGAGGCTCAGAGAGGTGATGTGATGGTCCCAAAGCCAGAACCCAGCCCGAGCTCAGAGCGATGCTTTTGCAACTGCTGTCGACACCCCTTGGGCCTCAGGCTTGCCTGCGCATAAGGTGAAAGTTATGGACCCTCTGCTTCGAAAAACCAGTAGAGGCATTTGCTTGCAAATGTTGTCTATAAATTCAGGGAGGTCAAATTCTCCTCAAAAGCCTTTAATAAGAAATCCCCCCAAAAAACAACCCCCCAAAAAATCCCCCCCCACACACACAAAAAAACAAAATAAAACAAAAACACCAAAAAACCAAAAAAGAATCCCGACCAACCATCCAAACACATATGCCTCCACTCTTTCTCCAAGTCAGGCTCTGGCGGGCAGGGGCAGGGGTCGGGGAAGGGAGACCAGGAGAGGGACACTGGACCGTGCCCTCTGCTTCCTACCCCAGCCTTGAAGGGGAGAAGGATCTGGAACCAGGCCGTCTCTGTACAGGTCCGGTGTACTAGGACTGGGATTCCACGTGCGGCGGGGAGCAGAGCTGCCCCCCATTTCTGGCCATGAGAAGCCCCAGTCTCCCCACCACCGAGCCCTCACTCTGCTGAGAAGAGAGGGGGGATGATTCCTTGGACCAGTTGGAACCCATCAATTAACAAAGAGGCAACCTTCTCTATATGACAGGCCTCCCCCCCAGTCACAAGGGCCCCCGCTGTGCCCTCTTGCCCGTGGCCCCCTCCCTCAGGGAGCTCGCCAGCACGTGAAACATACGAGTGGGACAATCCCTGTTTGACTGGGATTTCAGTTTCCACCTTTGTTTTAACAACTAGCCCACCTGAGATCCTCAGCACTGCTCCCCCCGAGGTCTTTGATCGTGGAGCCCATTAGGTAAAAACGTTGCGACACACTGTGCGTGCATTTTAAAACTGAGGAACCATACACACGCATCTCTGTTCTCACTTTTTAGGCAAAACCCTCAAACCTATATCCGCACGGAACTGTCAAGCGCTGCAGAAAAGATGACACCGTGTTTGTTAATGCGAACTGCCAGCCTCCATCCTCACTCGTACCTCGAGGCAGAGCGATGCCTTTAGGTGAGGACTTCTGTGGGGATCCTGGTTGCTGAAGATGTGTTTCAAGCAGACGTCTTGATCACTTGGAAGCTGGGGCTGTCTTTGAGGTCCGACTGCATGACCATCTTTGTTTTTTCTGAGGGAAGGCTCTAAGAAAGGGCTCGGGCAGGAAGAAGACATTGCATCTGCCCCTCTCTTGGGCGGTAATTTTATTCCATTTTGTGGTATTTACTTCAATCCAATTTCTTTGTGGGTTTGTTTTGTTTTGTTTTTTGCTTTTTAGGGCCGCAGGTGTAGCACGTGGACGTTCCCAAGCTAGGAGTCGAATCTGAGCTGCAGCTGCCACCCTGCGCAGCAGCCACAGCAAGGCAGGATCTGAGCCGCATCTGTGACCTCCACCACATGGCAACACAAGACCCTTGACGCACTGAGCGAGGCCAGGGATTGAACCTGCATCCACATGGATACCAGTTGGGTTCTCAAGCCGCTGAGCTACAACGTGTTTCCTGTAGTCAGGACTAGATGGGTACATCGCCTGCAGATCTGCCTTGCCAACCGTATCACAACTCCAGGTGGCAATACTCTTTTTTTTTTTTTTTTTTTGGCTGTGCCATCAGCACTTGGAAGTTTCTGGGTTAGGGACTGAACCCAAGCCACTGCAGTGACATCGCCAGATCCTTGACCACTAGGCCACCAGGGAACTCCTATGCTGCACTCTTCTAAGTACTAACAAATCAGCCAATGGGACTTTGTGGGGGATTTCTCGCTCCGCCCAAAGGGTACACGCTGGGCGATGGGGGAGCGGCCACCACGTGCAGCATCACTGGGCTCCAGGGGCCAAGTCTGTGCTGCCCCCTAGCACCGCCGGGTCCCTCTCTGCCTCCCTGTCTTTCAACACCTGTTCAACCAAAGTTTTCTATTCAACTCCCCGGCCGAAACAGCCAGTGTGGTCTGTTCTCCTGCTGGGACTCTCATGGCTACATAGGGCCAGTGTCAATCCAAAGCCAGGACTTGTTTGGTTTTGCTTTGGTTTTGTCTTTTTAGGGCCGTACCCCCAGCAGAGGGAGGTTTCCTGGCTAGGAGTCCAATAGGAGCCCACGCCAGAGCCACAGCAACGCTCTGCAAACTACACCAGAGCCCACGGCAACGCTGGATTCTTAACCCCCTGTGCAAGGCCAGGGATGGTACCCATGTCCTCAAGGATACTAGTCAGGTTCATTACTGCTGAGCCACAACAGGAACTCCCCAAAGCCAGTATTTGTAAAGTCAGGTGGCTCCCTTAGTCTTCAGAAATCAACTAGGACCCCTTCCTGGTCCTCAGCAGGTGGTCTCAGTCCAGGCGCATGGTCCCTGCCTGGGGCATTGAGCACGTGGGACTTTGAATGCACAGGCGGTCCCTCCACCAGGGACTGGCATTCACATCGTAGGAGGTGCATTAAGGCCCTGAAGACGCTCACGTCCTAATCCTGAGAGTATGTGACCTTATGT
Source organism: Phacochoerus africanus (assembly GCF_016906955.1). Lineage (NCBI taxonomy): Eukaryota > Metazoa > Chordata > Mammalia > Artiodactyla > Suidae > Phacochoerus > Phacochoerus africanus. The sequence continues at coordinate 1,806,334 of NC_062551.1, forward strand.
GGCAAGGGGCCTTCACGGACGGGATTAAAGTAAGGACTTTAACATGGGAGATTACCCTGGATTATCAGGGGCCTGATATCATCATAAAGCCTCAACAGAGGAAGGGAGGCAGGACCGTCAGAGTCAGAGGAACAGGATGGGATGGATGGTGGAAGCAGAGGTGGAAGAGATGCACTTCGAGGATGGATGGGGGCGGCGCCTGGAGCCAGGGGATGTGGGTGCCTCTAGCAGCTGGAAAAGGCCAGGAAACGGCCTCTCCTTCGGGGCCACCAGAAGGAACCAGACCTGCTGACACCCATTTGTAAACTTTTAAGACTCATTTCAGACTTCCCACCTCCAGAACTGTAAGATACTAAATGTGTTAAGCTCCTAAGGTTATGGTACTTTGTTAGAGCAGCCAAACAGGTGGCCGGCTCCCAGAGAACTGGCCTAGCGGTGGACAAGAAGAAGAAAACTCCATAGGCTGTTTGGGGGCTGTGATGGACGGGCAGACCTGACCTTCACACAATGTTGGAATGAGCTAAGCAGTTATCCGGGGCTAGACTGTATCCACCCATCTGCAGAATGAATGATTACGGTGCAACGACGTCCCGGCTCTAATGGAGTACAATGGCCACTGTGATTACGACCATACAAGGGTAAAAGCACCCTGAAATGATTTAAGCCCTTCCCCATCCAAACTTGCCACCATGTGTGAAGCAACTGGTGGTCTAGTGGAGAGAGATTTGGGGTCAGACAAGGTTTGTGCTAGCAACCTGGTACTACAGCATGCCAGATGTGACCTCCTGCAGGTTACATGACTTCTGTGAGCCTCAGATAACTCTATTCCTCCTCTCTGTGGTTAGTTTAAGCATGGGTATATGATACAAACTAAGCTAAGGGGCTTCAGTGAAAGATTTGGTTTTGTTTTGCTTGTTTGTTGCCCTTAAAATCGTTACACAAAGAAAGATAATCTTTCTTCTTCTGGATGCCGGGTGTGATGGCTGGCACAGTTGCAGCCACTTGTGAGCATGAGAAGAGCCAGGCTAAGGTCAAGGCTGACACACTGAGGAGGGCAGACAGAAGAAGCTTGGGTCCTCGGTGGTGTCCTTGAGTCAGCACATTAACCAACTCTGGAGCCTTCACACCTCAGGACTTTTTGACAATGCATTTCCTTTTAGCGTAGCCCCTTTAAGTTGAATTTTCTGGTACTTATAGTCAAAAGCATCCTGACCAGTGCAGAGCTGTGCTGAGGATTAAATATACGAAGTGCCCGCTATAAAGCCTGGCGGCCATAGCTTTCATTGCCTTGGGAAGTGAGACCCAAGAACGGCAGACCTTTGTGACTCTGAGGGATTCCTTCATTCTTGTGTGTACATCATGCTCCCCATCTAGAGCTATCAACTCCCCAAGAGAGACGGTGTCACGGACCTCTGTGCTATGCCTCAGTGTCTGTTCGATAAATGCGCTGACATTTGCCTACTGCATTAGATAACCATGCCACAATAATGCTGCATAGCAGTCATGAAGGCTGATCAAAGGGTACAAACGTTCAGTTCCAAAAGGAATAAATTCTGGGGCTTATTATGCAACATGGGGAGTAGAGTTAATACTGTCTCGTGGCCCTGAAACCTTCCAAGGGAGTAGATTTTAAGTGTTTCTCACCATACATTTTATATTTATTTATTTATTTATTTTTGCTTTTGAGGGCTGCACCCATGGCATATGGAGGTTCCCAGGCTAGGGGGTCCAATCAGAGCTACAGCTGCCAGCCTACACCACAGCCACAGCAACACAAGATCTGAGCCACATCTGTGACCTACACCACAGTTCACGGCAAGGCCAGATCCTTAAGCCACTGAGCGAGGCCAGGGATCGAACCCGCAACCTCATGGTTCCTAGTCGGATTCATTTCCACTGCGCCACGACGGGAACTCCATCACCTCACATTTTTAAAAAAGGTAATTATAACTGTAAGACATTAATGAAAGAAAGTGGAGACAATGCAAAGAAATGGAAAGATATACAGTACTCATAGATAGGGAGAACTAATATTGTTAAAATGACCATACTGCCCAAAGAAATCTGCAGATTCAATGCAATCTCTTATCAAAATACCAATGACATTTTTCATAGAACTAGAACCAATAATTCTAAAATTTGTATAGAAACACAAAAGATCCCAAATAGGCAAAATAATCTTGAGAAAGAAGAATAAAGCTAAAGATATCACATGCTCACTCTCAAAAAAAAAAATTTTTTTTTGTCTTTTTAGGGCTGTATCTGTGGAATATGGAGGTTCCCAGGCTCAGGGTCCAATTGGAGCCGTAGCCGTTGGCCCACGCCACAGCTGCAGCAACGCCAGATCCAAGCCAGTCTGTGACCTACACCACAGCTCAAGGCAACGCCAGATCCTTAACCCACTGAGTGAGGCCAGGAATCGAACCCGCAACTTCATGGTTCCTAGTCGGATTCATTTCCACTATGTCATGACAGGAATTCTGATATCACACGCTCTTATTTCAAAGCTACAGTCATCAAGATAGTACGGTACCAGCACAAAAATTGTCATTTAGATCAATGGAACAGGATAGAGAGCCCAGAAATAAACCCGCCCTTCCACGATCAGTTAATCTACAACAAAGGAGGCAAGAATACACAACGGGGAAAAGACAGCCTCTTCAACAAATGGTGCTGGGAAAACAGGACGGCTAAAAAATAATCTCGACTACTTTCTCAAATCATATGTGAAAGGTAACTGAAAATGGATTAAAGACTTAAAGTGAGACCCGAAGCCGTAGCCCTTCACCTGTTTTCTTCGTGGGCTAGTTAAGAAATTAACCAGCCTGACTGCTAAATCCTGTTCTAGCTCAAGTGTTGCCCATCCTGGGATTAATGCTATGTTATGAGGAAATAACAGCAATATTTTGGAAAACATTCCACCTTGCAAGCACTTGGGTAGAACCATCGTTGCACAAAACACATCGTAAGTGATAGGGAAGATATGCCACTACTTGGAGAAATTAGTGCAGAGCTATACGCTTTATGGAAGAAAATGCTTCTGTCCGGAAGAAACATCGCAAACGCTCATCTGGGAATTCAGAGCGACCACATCGAACAGGTAGGCCGTGCCGACTATGAGCAAGGCATCCACCTAGGGCTGGAAACCAAAGGCGACGGGAGAGTATCAGACATGGTCCCTGCCCTCGTGACCTTCGAGCTTAATTAAGCCCCCAGCACATGTGTGTCCACAGTACTGACCTTTGGCCGGGACGCGCCAGCACGGCCTTGCCAGGAATGGCTCTGACGGTTCCGCACGGAAGTTCTGCTCCTGCCTGGAAGAAAAGAAGGCTCGTTACTGAGAATCGCGTGTGATATAAGACCACTGGTTAAACACGTTAGCCAGGACCTCTTCAGACAAGAGCTGGAGCTGCCATCAAATGCACATTCATACACAAGCGTACATCCTACACACACATCAGAGCTGCTGTGGCTGCGACAGAGGGCCCAGGCCTCTCTTTGGTCCGGAACCCAGAGTCATTGCTTAGGGTCACACAATGGGGAGAGGACACGGGGTCTGTCCTTGCTGGCTGACCACACGGGCAAGTGGCCTGAGTCTCAGTCTCTTCTGTCCCAAGAGAGCTGCTGATGCAAGGCGCCCGGGTCCCGTCCGAGGTGTTTGCCCCTTGACACCAGGGTCACCTGAGCGCCAGTGACCCGCCTTGCTCACGGAGATGTCATCCCGACCCAGGCTTGGTCTACAGCCTTTCTGGAGGGCACAGGGCAGCAGGCGCGAGGTCAGGAAACCTTTGCTCCAATCCTGCCAGCGTCTGCTCTCCCTCCCCGAGGCCTGATCGCCTCCTTGGCCTGGTGAAGATAATGACCTCTTGATTTCAAAGCATGTCACAAGGTTAAATGAGGCATGAAAGTGCTCTGTCCCTTTGGCATATCTGTCCTTCCTGCTCTCTTGGCAGGAGGCACAGCGAGCTGCCGGCCTCCAGGTCTAGCTCCGTCACTTGCTGTCAGCCCACCCCCGCCCCCGGCAGATGACTTCCTGGTCTGTGCCCAGGCCCCGTGGCAGCAACCCTGACAACACAGGGCCATTATTGTTGGGAGCTTGGGAGCTTTGATGGGAGCCTGGCTTGTGCCAATGTCAACGCGCAGGCACTGAGGTGAGGGGACCCCTCTGGCATGGGGCACTTGGTCCAAGCCCAGGTGAGACAGACGTTCCATGCCCTGACTGTTCGGAGTCCAGCGTCGAGGGCTTTGAGGAGCCTCTCTGGACATCAGAGGCCGGGGGTGAAGAGGCTTCTGGAAATGGTGGCAGCCACTATTTCTCCATCATCCTCTGAGCACCTGCATTAGCTCATGTGACGTTCCGGCCACCTTTCGAAGTCCCTCTCTTTATCTCCATTTCATGAGGGTCAGGGCGCAGGGGGTAGGGTCTGCTGGGCCTGGCTTCGGGAGCTCCTGTGCAGCAGAGGGGAGGAGGGTTTGGGAAGGCGTGGTGGGCGGACCGCAGTACCTAGGAAGGCTTCCAGCAGCCGGGAGCACAAGCACAAGTAACCTGAACAAATACGGTTTTATTTTTCTTGTGAGAGAAGCAGAGTTGAGCAGCCGGGTGATACTGGGTACAAGGTGACGAGATGGCAGCGTGGCCTCCGGCGCTGTGGCCCTGTTGCTTAAGGAAGTCTGATGAGGGCGGGCGAAGGTGCCTGACACATTTCGCCTTCGGTTAGAGAAGCCAGCATGGTCTAGAAAACTCTCCCACAATTACTTACTTGCGTCTTATTGGCCAGAACCAGGTCCCACGGTTACTCCCGAATTCAAGGGAAACTGGGCACAAAAAAATTGGTTTTCCCACCTTTGTGGTCCAATCAGTGAGAGGGAACAGGATGGAAGGGCTTTCAGGTAGTTCATGGGCAGGGCTGCCCATTCTCCGAGAGGCTGTTCCCGCCTTGCCTTGGAGGCTGGATCAGTGTCCTAGGGCCACCTTGACAACCAGGCAGCTGAAACCAACAGAAAGGGATTCTCTCCGTTTGGAGGCCGGAGGCCTGAGGTCTGAGGTCCAGGTGCGGGCAGGGCCAGGCTCCCTCTGAAGGCTTGGGCAGGGGGCCAGGGGCAGTGTCTGGGGGCTCCAGGTGCCCCTTGGCTTGTGGCCGCGTCACCCCAGTGTCTGCCCCATCATCACACGGCCGAACCCCCCCCCCCCCCCGCTGCTTCCTCCGTGTAAGGACACCAGGCCTGTAGGATCAGGATCCGCCCTAACGACCTCACCTCAGCCTGATGACACCGGCAGAGGCCCTGTTTCCAAGAAAGGCCTCACTTCCAGGTAACAGGGGTCGGGACTTCAACGCATCTTTTGTGGGGGACACACCCACAGCAGAGACCAGGTCGGGCTTCTGTCGTCTTGGGGAGGGAGGTAAGGGCCACGCCTGAGCCGTCTCCTCCAAGATCAGACCCCCTACCGCTGCCCCCATGGCCGGGGGGCATCCTTGGCTGAGTGGCCGCACCCCCCCTTCTCCTGCCTCACACCCTCCCTCTCAAGAAGCCCTCCAGCATCTTCTGCTCCTCTTCCTGCGGGGGGCTGTTCTCCGACATGTGAGTCCCCAAGCCGGCTGCAGACCATGGCTCTCAAAGCCCCAACGGCCCTGCTTGGCACCGACCCTCCTCCCAGGCACCCACACCTGGCAGGTGCTACCGTATCGTGCCCCCAACGATGCTCAGGGCTCGGGGTCATCTATCCAGGCAGAAGCTCTGTGTCTCTCTGGCCCAGGGGACACTCCTTCACAGGCAGGGCTGCAAGTCCCTCCTCTCATCTTTACCTCTGTAACGGGCTGGCAGCGGGGGACTCTCCTGGGTCACAGAGTTTCACCGCCATGATGTGGGGGAGGGGTGGGGCTGTAAGCATCACCCCCGAGGCCCATCACCCCCGAGGCCCATCACCCCTGAGGCCCATCGCCCCGGCTGCTAACGTTCAAGCAGACCCAGCACTGAGCCGTGCAAAACACTTTGCTGTTGAGACTTTTCTTTTACTCTTTTTTCTTTTTGCTTTTCAGAGGTGCACTGGCAGCATTTGGAAGTTCCCAGGCTAGGGGTCGAATCGGGCCTGTAGCTGCCAGCCTCCACCACAGCCACAGCCACCCGGGATACCATTGCGTCTGCAACCAACACCACAGCTCACGCCAACACTGGATCTCTGACCCACTAAGCGAAGCCAAGGACGAACCCACATCCTGATGGATACTAGTCAGATTTGTTTCCCCTGCACCGGGGCAGGAAGTCTGGCTTAGGCTTTTTTTTTTTTTTTTTTTTGGTGGGGGGATGAAATTTTCTGGGGGAATTGATACTGTTAAGGAACTTGATCAAGATTCCTTGGTTCTAGGAAGTTCTAAAACAGCCAGAAAAAATGTGGTTAGACCCACCTGGTTCCCAGGTCTCCAGTCACGGGTTGACCACAAGACGGTCACGTGTCTGATTGCTCTGCACAGCCGGCTGGCTCACGGCGGGGTGTTGCGGCCTCGGGCAGGGCACAGGCGCTGTGGCAGGACTCAACGCACACAGGACGGGGGTGGACCGGCCAGAAACAGTGGCGTCGCCCGATTGCCCAAATCTCTGCTTCTCCTCCGACCTTCCGAGACCAGAGGCGGGGTCCTTTCTCCCGCTGCCTGACGACTCACCACCAATCTAGTGGCTTAAATTAACCCCACTTATCACCTGGAGTTCCGTGGGCCAGAAATCTGAACAGGCTCGATTAGGTGCTCTGTTCGGGTCTCAGGGAGAAACCCAGGTGTCCCCCCACAGGGCTGTCCTCTGCCCGAGAACCTGCATCCTGGAGGCTGTGGGTCTGAGGCCCCTGCTGGCTGGTGGCTAGAGCCACACTCGGCCCTGGAGGCCACTCACACTTCCCTGGTGGCTCCTTCTGACTTCGGAGCAGAAAGGGGATGGCGTGCCCTGTGTTTCTGACCTTTCGAAAATCTCTGACGCCTCCTCCCACCAGAGAAATCACTCTGATTTGACAAGATTCACCTGAATGGGTCCGGCCCACACAGACCATCTCCAAGCCTTAAGGTCACCTGACCTGGGACCGTCCATTTGCAAAATCTCTTCACAACAGCATCTGGGTTAATATTCGAAGGGGGGGAGGCAATTCCAGGGTTGGGGGGGTCCTCAGAATTTTCCCTCCCCTGGGAGGCCTTCAGGGGAGATGAGCCCTCCCCTGGCTCTCAGGGTGGGGGACACTGCCCTCCCCTTTCTCTTGGATGAAATGGGCTCTCTCTTGGCACGAGGGACTCGCATGAATTCACCCCTTTACACTGAGGGAAAAAGCAGAGCAGGGGCCTGGCCCCCCCGGGGGAAACCCAAATATTGAGGCCAAACGAGCCTGCCCCCGGAAGGCTGGAGGGAAGGCCAACTCTTTGTTCAGACTCAGGAGAGCCGGCCTCTGGGTTCTTTCGCCTTTTCTCCAATCATGTGACAATGACAAGCTGTCGAAGTTTTTCAAAACCCGTTTTCAGAGTCAATGGAGTCTGAGGAGTTTCCCAGCACAGCAGACTCTTCGTCAGCAGGAAGGACCGTGTCAACAGCAACATGAGATCCACGGAAGGTCCCCAGGCTCTCCACTCGCAGGCGCCGGGGGCTCCTCGCCACCCCCCCCCCAAACGCCTGTCTCCCCGGAACCTACGAAGGTGAACTTATTTGGATACAGGGTCTTTGCAGGTGTAATCAGGTTAAATGAGGTCAGACTGGAGTGGGCGCGGCCTGAATCCAACGACTGGTAGCCTTAGGCCGAGCGGGAAAGTTGGCACACAGACACGCAGGGAAGAAGGCCACGTGTGGACGGAGCAGCGATTGCAGCGACGTGGCCACGCGTGCAGGATGCCGAGGACTGCTGTCAGTCACCGGGACCTGGGACAAGGGCCTGGAACAGAGTCTCATCAGAGCCCCGGAAGGAACGAAGCCAGCCCACACCTGGATCTTGGGCTTCCAGCCTCTAGAGCTGGGGTGATACATTTCTGTTGTTTCCAGGCCCCAAGTGAGGGGTCATTTGTTTCTGCCAGCCCTAGGAAACTAGCATACCACCTATGTGTGTGGGGGGGGGGTTGGTTTTTCTGTTTGTTTGTTGCTTAGGGCCACACCCACGGCATATGGAGGTTCCCAGGCTAGAGGTCCAATCAGAGCAGCAGCTACTGGCCTACACCACAGCCACGGCAACACGGGATCCGAGCCGCATCTGTGACCCACACCACAGCTCACTGAGCGAGGCCAGGGGTGGATCATCCGAGTCAGTTCATTACTGCTGAGCCATGACGGGAACCCCTGTGCGGGTATTTTTTTAAACGTAATCTCTGATTGGCCACAGACCTCACCCTCCCTCTTTTATTCTCCCATCTCACATTCTGCTTAGCTCTTGAAAGAATTTTCACTTGCAACCCTTGGCGGAACTAGACATGTCATAAAATTGGGTTTCAGAAGCAAATACCTCATATTTCACCTATGAGTAAACTCCAAACAGATCTAATCCAGATGCAATAAAAGAAGAGGTAAATAAATTTAACTACCTGAAAATAAGAGATACTTTTGTTGTTGTTGTTGCTGTTTTTTGTTTTTTGTTTTTTTTGTCTTTTTGCCATTTCTTGGGCCGCTCCCGCGGCACATGGAGGTTCCCAGGCCAGGGGTCGAATCGCAGCTATAGCCGCTGGCCTACGCCAGAGCCACAGCAGCGCGGGATCCGAGCCGAGTCCGCGACCCACACCACAGCTCACGGCAACGCCGGATTGTCAACCCACTGAGCAAGGGCAGGGATCAAACCCGCAACCCCATGGTTCCCAGTCAGATCCATCAACCACTGCACCACCACAGGAACTCCAGAGATACCTTTTTAAGGTAAAAACACCACAAACAAAGTCAGAGGCAATTGACAAGTTGGGAGAGAGTATTTTCAACATAAATCAGAGATAGGAGCTCCCTTGTGGCAGAGCAGGTTAAGGATTCAAATTTATCACTGCGGTGGCTTGGGTCACTGCTGCAAGGCGGGTTCAATCCTTGGCCCAGGAACTTCCACATGCCATGGACATGGCCAAAAAAAATTTTTTTTAATTAAAAAAAATCACAGATAAAAGGCTAATATCCCTAATATATTAAAAGCTCTTAAAAATGGACAAAATAGGCAAATACCATGAACAGGCAATTCATTTACAGAAAGATCCCCAAATGGCATCCATACCTGGTTCTCTGACCCCGCCACCGAATCTCACTTCTCTGTTATAATGGAATCTGTTTCTGCTCAAACTAGACACAGCAGCGTCTGTGAGCACAGCCTGTTTCCAGACTCAGTGCATCCAGAAGCCTGAAGGCTTTGCAGGCAACAGTACCTCCAAACAGTATCTCCGTGACTCCAGAGACAGTTTTAAAAGAGTTCACGGGAGTCCTCACTGTGCCACGGTGGGTTGATGATCCCATCTGTCTCTGCGGAAGGGGGCCGGTTCGGTGCCCAGCCCAGCACGGCAGCTTAAGGATCCAGCACCGCTGCTGCTGTGGCATAGGTCGCAGCTCCAGCTCAGATTCAATCCCTGCTCCGGGAACGACCCTATGCTGCGGGTGTGGCCGAAAAATCAGAGTTCACAGATGGGTTTTCAAGCAATCCCAGTTTTATTGCAGTAACAGGCCTGCCTTCTGGGGTGACCGCGTAGGAGGGGAGCTCCTGGGTTGGGTTGAGCTCTGGTATGTTTGTTTAAAAAGAAACCTACCCTACGTTAGAGTTTTACCCTGTCACTCAAACAACACGTTCTCTGCCTCTGGAATGTGTTTTTCACCCACACTTGAGTCCGGGTGTGTCCTGTGTCTTGAGACTTAAAACCAAACAGTGGAATCCTGACTAAGAGGGTTCTGGGAAGCCACCCAGTGCCCAGGACGCTATCCCTGCCTGGTCATTCTCAGAAACCCACGCAGGATCTAGAGGAGGCGGGGCAGGTAAAGTCCAGGGCCCGCAGAAATGCCTTTTGAAACTCAGTCAACAGGGCACAGAAACAACCTGAATGCCCAACGGGAGGGGATTAACTGAATAAACCACGGCGTATCTAACCAAGCTTCTGGGCCGCCCTTGAGAACCACACAGAAGAGATGCCCAAGAGAGACATGGGCAGACATCTGGGGTACGCTGTGAGGTGGGAAAGACAGACTGCAAGATGCGGAGCACAATCTTATTTCCCAGGAATGTACCATTTTTGTCTTTTTGTCCTTTTTTTTCAGGGCCGCTCCCGCGGCATATGGAGGTTCCTAGGCTAGGGGTTGAAGTGGGGCCGTAGCCGCCGGCCTCCACCAGAGCCACAGCAACGCAGGATCCGAGCTGCCTCTGCAACCTTACACCACAGCTCACGGCAACAAAGCCGGGTCCTTAACCCACTGAGCGAGGCCAGGGATCAAACCCACAACCTCATGGTTCCTGGTCGATTTGTTTCAGCTGCGTCACAACGGGAACTCCAAATATACCATTTTTGTAGAAACAGGTGTGCAGAGATAGACAGACATGAATACCAAACTGCCTAGAAAAACATACTTTAAAACGCTCACATTGGTTATGATGGAAAAGTGACATTATTTGACTTTTAGGATGTTTTTCAGTGAGCTATGGCCTCTTTATAGGAAGCATACATTCCCTCACAGTGACACAAAACAACGGTTTTATATATAATGCATATACAATCCCCAGTTTATTTGTTTTAAAATACTCCAGAAAGAGGAGTTCCCATCATGGCACAGCAGAAACAAATCCGACTTGGAACCATAAGGTTTCAGGTTTGATCCCTGGCCTCGCTCAGTGAGTTAGTTAAGGACCCGGCGTTGCCGTGAGCTGTAGCGTAGGTCGCAGACGCGGCTCGGATCCTGCGTTGCCGTGGCTGTGGTGTAGGCCGGCGGCTGCAGCTCTGATTCGACCCACAGCACGGCAACGGCTGTGATGCATCTGTGACTCTGATTGTTACCGGGACTGCTGGCCTGGGAACCTCCATATGCTGCGGGTGCGGCCCTAAAAAGAAAAAAAAAAAATACTCCAGAAAGGAAATACATGTATTTGTCCCACTCCAGGGAGAAAGAGACGAAATAAGAACGGCAAAACGTCATCTCTGTTGGCGCAGGGCCAAGGGATGGAGGGTGTTACGAGACTGTTCTCTTGAGTTGTGGGTCTGTTTGAAAACTTCCGCAGTAAAGGTAAACCAACACAACCCTTCAACGCACAAAACCGAGGGCGGCAGTGAATTGCTAGCTTTCAGAGGATATCGCCGCCGTCGGGTAAAGACGGAGAAACGTGGGTCACAAATGCATGAGGCTGCAGAACCTAACGGAGGGAGTTCACAATTTCCTGGGTGCGACCGACCTCTCTCAGCCTCCATCTCCCATCTATAAACTAATGAGATCCTTGCTGCACGGCACGGCTGTGACGCATCTGTGACTCTGATTGTTACCGGGACTGCCGGCCCAGGGAAGCACACCAGAAGCCTGGAAGCAAGAACTCCTCCCCCAGTGGGAGGCGTCCAACTTCCGTGTGCCCCCCAGGGACCCGGCCCCATGCAGATTCCAAGGCCCTGTCCCCAACAAGTCTGACTCAAATGCTGGGGTCCGGCTCAGAAATCTGCATCTTAAGTCAGAACCCGGGTAACTCCTACTGCGGAGATACCACTGCCAGGCCAAGGTCAAAGACACCTGGAAAGCAGATCTGGGAGTTCCCGTTTTGACTCAGCAGGTTAAGAACCCGACTAGTATCCACGAGGATGTGGGTTAAGGATCCGGCCTTGCCACAAGCTGTGGCGTAGGTCGGAGATGCGGCTCACATCCGTGGCTGTGGTGTAGGCTGGCAGCTGCTGCTCTGATTCGACCCCAGCCTGCGAACTTCCCTTTGCCTCAGGTTCAGCCCTTAAATAAAAAGAAAGAAAGCGAGCAGGTTTGCCCTGGAGGAGAGCCTGGGCCCTGCAGAAACAAGGTCGGAGTGGGTGGGGACAATTGCCATTTACGACCCTAGGAGGACTTAATCAGCAGTCACATCTAGGAAGAGCTGGTGTGCCACAGACACCTTTGGAATCTCCAGTTTGCAGAAATGTTACCTTTGTGCTTTCCTCCCGAGGAACAGAGTCCAGGCAACTGACTTAGGTCTGGACTTGGCTCTAACACGTACGAACCGCATGCCCACAGGCCCACAACTGACCAGCCCAGGTCTCTACAATGGGACCAACGACAGCGCTGTAAGGACCAGGCTCTCGGGAGCAGAGGCACCGCCAGGGGCCCCGCAGGATTAGGGATCCACTCTGTAGGGTCGGCCTGTTTAGGGGTCCCCTTGCTTTCTCAGTCACAGAAGGCAGGGCCCAGGACAAATGGAAACATCTAAACGGAGAGCACGCACCGCCTGGCCTGGTGCCGTGGGGCAAAGCATGCGGTGAGTCCAGGCTCCGAACCTGAGTGTACATTTGCCACGTGGCGGTTTAAGGCAGCCTCGTCTTCCTCGGAGTCACAATCTTAATTCTGTTTTCATTTCCTAAGCACAACCTGGCCTCTGAGCTCTTCCTCTCCGGTTGGATTCTAAATGAGAGAGAAGCCAGGCCATGGCTGGGTGGGGGAGGTGGGGGGGGGGTGCTGTACCCCAAGTCCAGGTGGCCGATCTTTTGCCTGGTCCCTGCCTACGGTAGTAATTAAGATCACTAATTCAGACGCAAGAACTCAACCCAGGCACATCACAGCTTCATTGCAAAATCATTTGCTTAGGGAATCTGAACGCCAAAATCTCTCTCTAAAAAACGTGTGCTCCATCCCAGCTCTATGGAAAATGCAGACAGACGTACTGTCCCAGCCTAGACAGTGAACTCCCCGGGGGCATCCCAGCTCAGAGTTAACTGCGTGGCAGGTACTACCTGCAGGAACAAGTGAACGTGCTGTCCTACTCAGTGCTGGGGGGGGGGTGTCTCTCCTCACTGAGCACAGGGCCCCACCTCCTGGTTACCTGCAGCCCCCTTTTCGGCTCACATGGATGGATGCCCACCAGTCTCCTCCCTTGGCCCCCAGCCCCTCCACTTTGTAGGCAGTGGAAGTAACAGTCAAGTCCCGTGGCTGCCAGGGCTCCCCTGCTGCAGAAAGAGGGACAGTGAGAAGCTCCAGAGGGCCCAGGGCTGGAGGCTGTCTTAGGGAAGGAGCTCTGGTGGCAGGGAGAGCAAAGAAAACCAGGGCCTCGGGGCCGGGCCGAGTCAGCGTGCGCCCACTCTTCTCCCAGGAGACCCTTGGCTGTTTCCCAGGGCAGGGACAGTGTGCCTAAGAGAAAGCTCCTGCACAAACTGGTGGCCCATCCACCTCAGGGTCCCGGCCATCAGTTCCTTGAAGTCGAGGGTTGGTCTCATTGTCCTTAGAAGCCCCAGATCCTTGCAGGACAGGATTTAATACCCGCTGAATTAAACTGAACTCGACTGCAGCTAGACTGAGGGGGAAAGGGGAGCAGATGAGTTTCCTGGGGCACCAGAACGAGGAGTCACAAATAACAGAGATATTCTCTCATGGTTCTGGAGGCCAGAACCAAGTCCAAGGGTCGTTCAGGCCGTGATCCTTCCTGCCTCTTGTATCTCTTGGTGGCTCCGGGCTTGTCTCGGCTGCAAAGCTCTGCCTCTGTCTTCACATTGCCTTTTTTTCCCCCCTGAGTCTCTGCTTATTTTTCTCTGTCTCCTATAAGGACAATCTCACGTAGGGCCCACTCTAGTCTGTGACCTCATCTTGATTCTTATCTGAATTCTATCTGCAAAGACCCTATTTCCAAATAAAGTCACATTCTGAGGTTCTAGGTGAACGTGACCTTTTGGGGGACACTCTTCACTCCAGTCCATACATGAAATAGCCAGCAGCACAGGCAGAAGAGTCAAGAAAGAGGCTGGGAGCTAGGAGACCTTGACTCAGTCGCTTGCGGCTTGCTTGTTTCAGCTGCGAGGGCTCCTGTTAGCATCTCTGACCTCCGCAGCCAGCTGGGAGGCAGGGCTCCCAGCTCCCTTTTACAGATAAGGAAACTGGGGCTCAGAGGCGTTGAAGCAACAGCCAAGGTCATACAGCTGGCTAGGGCTGGGACTGGAATCCAGGTTGACAGGCACCAGAGTTTAGGGGTCTGACAGCCAGTTTGGCCTGGATTTGAGGGCATCTCCAGCACCGATAAGGTCCCAAGATCTTTCCACTCCAAGGAACTTAATTTATCAATAGAAAGCAAAGGTGAACTGTTTTAGGCTTAAGGTTCCTTTACGTCTTAAAGATTGCAGACTTTGGAATGCGGCCACTTCCCTTGAATCACTTGAGAAAGTGAGGTCCAAGAGAACAGGGGTTATTTCCATTATTCGTGGAAATTGGTCTGGACGGGAGAAACACGGTGGGGACACAGAGCCCTTGCCTGGAAGGAGCTAATACACCTGGGAACCTAGGCTGACTTTCACCTGGATGCCTGCTCCTTCCCGGGTGGGCCAAGAACGCCAGGTAGTTCAGGGAGACTCAGGAGTAAGTTTTCCTCTCTCCCCAACCAGGGCTCCACAATGTCTGTGCAACTTTGAAATCCCAAGGTTGCAGAACGTCTACTTAGGAAGTTTCTAGTACCTTAGACCATGTCCCAAAGAAAGGCATTCATTTATTCAACCAATCTCTATTGTGTACCGCCGGGACCAGGCTGGCAGTGCCGCAGGGCAGGAGGGCAGGCTTTGCTTGCAAGGGGCTCCCCGGGGTTCAGAAGCTGGCGCTCACCAGGCCTGTGCCCATGTAGCTAGCTGAACGAATGCAGAAACAGGCCCGTCCTAGACCTCAGCACTCAGAAGAAGGGTTTTCTGGGAAGAGCAGGGAAGAAGGAATTCCTTGCTTCCGGACCTCGGTTTTCTTATCTGGGGAGGGCAGACCGCTAGCTGCAGTTGGAAGACACTGCGTGGTTGGGCCATCAGCTTCTCCCCCGCCTATCCCCAAATCCGTACCAATGCAAATGCGGGGGTGAGGCGTTCCTCCTGCTCCCTGACCCTGGCCGGTGTACTTGCAGTCTCTCGGTTCTCTGAGCTAAGGAAGTAACCCGCTGAAAGGAGGCCGACTTAATGGCTCCATTTGGGCGAGGTTTCTGCACAAACCTTGTTCCCGTCACACCCCGAGGCAGGCCAGCCGACTCAGAGGTGCGGGCGCCGGGCCTCTGTGAGCTCACGACCTTCTCACGGGGCCCAGGGGGTGGTTGTCATCACCCTCCCTTTCGGGGGAGGCGCCCGGGGCTCAGAGAGCCCAAGCCACTCGCCCAAGGTCACACAGCTTCGCAGAGGCCGAGCGGGGACGGCGACGCAGGCGTCTGGAGGCCCGCTCCAGCGGCTTTTCGAAGACACTCGCTACCTCCCTATTGTGCCGCTCAGGAATAAAGCAGGAAAGCTGGACGCCGGCCTTCACCTAAAACAATGCTCTACGCAAATCTGCGCGAACAAAAGCAGCCAGAAATCCGCCCCGGGTTTTCCGCACGCCCGGCCCGCCAGCCAATGGACTCCACCGGCCGCCGAGGGGCGGGCCGGGGCGGTCCCAACGTGATCGACAGCCCCCGGGAGGCGTGGTCTGCGCAGAAGCGAATCGGATTGGGGACCCGGAACAATCAAGGTCCGAGAAGACGCAGCCTGAGCCAATCAGCGAGGAGGGCGGGCCCGGACTCCCGGCTGTCGCGAGAGGCGGCCACCCCGCCCACTTGCGCCTTGTCCCGGCGCCCGTCAGCAGCGAGCGCAGCGCTCGGCCCGGATCCGTCCGCGGCGCGGGGAGCAGAGGCGCGAGGCCGCGGCGAGTGCCGGCGCAGATCCCTCCGCCGCCGCCCGCTTCCGAGCCCCGCTCCGAGCGCCGCTGCCGAGCCCGCCGCGGCCTCCGTCCCGGGTAACGGCCGTCGGCCCAGCGCGGCGGCGCGGCGGCATGGCCCGGGCGGCTCCGTCGGGGGGCGGCCCGCAGTGACAGACCCTGCGGCGCGGGGGGAGATGGGGGCGGCCGCCTCCCGGGCGACGACGACGACGACGAGGAGCAGCCGCCGCCGCCGCCGCCGCGCACCGGCCGCCGCCGGGGACGGGCGCGGGCCAGGAGTCCGCCCGTGAGCGGGGGGCCCGAGGTCGCTCGCCGCCCCCGGCCGCCCCGGCCGCCCCGGGCCCCCCCAGCGCCCCGCGCGCGCCCGCCCGCCGGCCCCTGGCGGGGGTCTCGCCCGCGCCGCGCGCCCCCGTTCCCGTCCCCGGCCCGGGCCCCGGCCCCGGCGCGGCCCGCAGCGCCCGGCCGCCCTCGCCCTCGCCCGGCCGCGCCCCCCCCCGCCCCCGCCCGCGCCCCCGGCCCCGGCCTCGGCCCCGGGCGGCGGCCCCCGGCCCCGCGTGGCGGCGCGGCGCGGGCGGCAGCATGGTGGAGAAGCGCTGCCCGCTGCAGAGGGACGGCGTGTACCGCTGGTTCTCGGAGCTGCCGTCGCCGCAGCGCGTGGAGTTCCTGTGCGGCCTGCTGGACCTGTGCATCCCGCTCGAGCTGCGCTTCCTCGGCTCGTGCCTCGAGGACCTGGCCCGCAAGGACTACCACTCGCTGCGCGACTCAGAGATCAAGGCCAACAACCCGGCCGACCTGGGCAGTCTCACCAACCTGACGGACGAGGTGGTGCGCAGCAAGCTGCTGGTGTCGCTGGCGCTGCTGGGCTCGGAGCAGCGCGAGGCGGCGGGCGTGCTCTACCGCACGCTCACGCACATCGACTCCATCATCCACAACTACGGGCTGCAGCTCAACGAGGGCCGCACGGGCGATGAGTTCCTGCTGCTCTTCACCATGGCCTCCAACCACCCGGCCTTCAGCTTCCACCAGAAGCAGGTGCTGCGCCAGGAGCTCACGCAGATCCAGAGCAGCCTGAGCGGCGGCGGCGGCAGTGGCGGCGGCGGCCCCGGGGGCAAGAGCGCGCTGCCCACCTGCCCGGCCTGCCACAAGGTGCGTGCCCGCGTCCCAAGCTTCCACCCAGCCAGCCATCTCCTGGCCGGCCCAGCCTCCCACCTCGCACGTCACTCGGTGCCCCGCGCCTCAACGCCTGTCCCCACCTCGCACTCTAAACGCGAACCCCGAGACCCCGCCGGGCACCCCGCGCCCCTTTGGGGCCCGTCGAGCCGGGGGAGGGGGCTCCGCGGTCGGGGGAAGAACGCCCCGGGCGTTCGCGGCCTGTCCGAGCCCTTGGTACACCTCTTCCGCTGGAAGCGAGATAAGGCCTTTGTCCCCTTAATCGGGCTCTTGGGCGACAGATAACCGTTACACATTGTGTCGCCTTGGTATTTCCAAATCTGGTGTTTATTATCGGAAAAGGAAGCTGCTAGCGAGCTGGAGATTAGAGGGCACTGAACCTTAGAAGACAGCGGCGGGGCGCCACGCGGGGACCCCCAAGGCCTAGATGCCCGTTTCCCTGGCAGGCTCGGGGCTGGTGTCAGGGGCGCCGAGGCTGGGGTCGGCGTCGGCTGCAGACCGCCGTGTGCACGTGTGTCAGTGTGTGCGTGTGCATGAGTCCACGTGTGCTTGAATTAATATGCATTGTGGATGGATCTGTGTGTGTGCACGTATGTGTATGTATTTTTACGAAGGTGTATGCATATCCGTGTTTATATTGTGTGTGTTTGAAAACCAGGCTACTAAAAAAACAAACCAAAAAACAACCCCCCCCCCCCCAAAAAAAAAAAACCAGGCTACTCTAACAGTCGGAAAAACAGGCTTGGTGCCTTCAATGCTTGTGAAACAGTTATTTCTCCATGACCCACCTTCCTTTGTAGAAACAAATCCCAGGCTGATTGGGAGTCAGACTGGGATTGAAAATCTGTTCCCAATTAAACAGGAAGTGCATAGTGGCCGTTCACTTAGAAATGTGAACTTTTGTCTGAATGTCCCCAAACTGTGTAAACACGAAGCGTTTGGGGCTCAAGTTTATTTTGCAGCCCCCTGGAAAAAGGATTTATCTTTGACCACGGGTGGTGTCTTGTTTGGGGTTTTTTTGGATTGACGCTGACTTCCCCTTGGAAGTACAAGATTGCGGCTGCACCAGTGCCTCAGCGCCTGTTGACAGTGTCTGGCTCCCCTGAATGAAAACTTCGATGGTCTCGTTTCCTCGTGGTGGTTTGTAAGCTTTCAGCCCTAGGTTGTGGTTTTTCTCTTTTAACGTCTTCCTTTAAGTCGTGGTGGTGGTACCTACATTGGTTTTAATCTGTCGTGTCTTTTAAGTGTGTGTTCACATCTCACCCTGAACCCCATGTGCACTGGGTGGGCAGAAAAAATGTTCTTCCGGCTACAACAAAGGGACAGCAGGGGCCTTTGAAACGTGGTTGTCCGCAGGGAGCTCAGCAGGCTTTGGGGTGCTAGTGAAGTGTCCCCATTCACGGGGTTTCCGTCCCTCGGAGCCAGTTTCACGAGCTTCGTCTTCAGCTAGTGTCACTAAACTGAAGACCTCTGTGGCTGTCCCACCGTCCGGACCAGCTTCTGAAGGGGATACTTTTGCAACCCTTCCCAAAAGCGGGAGGCGGTGATGGTCTTGGCAGGGCAGTGAGCCGAAGCTGGAACAGCTGTTGTCCGTGAGAGGGCCTTTTCTCCAGCCGGAAATCCCTTTGGTGAAAGGAAGGGTGGTCCTCACCCCTGCGGGTCCTGGTGGGAATGGATCTGCTGGGTGACCTCTCCTGCTGTGTTTCCCCTTTGGAGAGAAGGCAGATTACCTGCCTCATGGGCTTGCCTGGGGGTCCTGTGCGGTAGCGCGTGACATGCCCGGCAGGTGTGCAGCGGGCGCTCCCTCCTCTGTTCTGTCCTCTGGTTCTTTAAAGAAGAGCCATAACTCGAGCAAGGCACACGGTTAGGGAGTGAAATACTTCGGTCTCGGAGTGTCGGTGTTTTCTCAGTTGACTTCGGAAGGCACAGTTGCTTGGAGCTGCCAGTTGATTGTGTTCATCCCTGGGAAATTGGGGGCGTCCGCCTGACCCTTCATAATGAGGTCACGGTGAGTAACCTTGGGGCCAAGGCTTCCATGTTTCAGCATCTTGCCCATCCCCTGTGCCCCTGCGAAGCTGAGCTCACTCAGGTTTAACTCTCTGTTGCTCTGCTGCCTGCAGGGTAAGGCCTGTCCCTGATAGACCCTTTCTTGCTTGGAGGGCAACTAGTGAAATCTAGCACTCCAGGCTTTTGTCTCCTCAGCATCTCTAAGTCTGATGTTTAGCGCCAGTGCTGAGAAAGCTCTGTTTGCATTTCTTTTGGAAGATGTTGTGTTTCCTTGTGAACTCTTTGGAGCTTAGAGACTTCGGGTTTATCTTTTAGAGAAAAAGTTGTTAATTGTTTTTTATTCTTTATCTAAAGGGATGCTTCTTTTCACCAAATCTTCTAACGTGGTTACTGTTTGCACTTGCTTCTTCGAAGTACCCCTCGTGCCAAGGGCCTGTGGCAGTTTGACCGTGGGAGGAAGGTGAAACAGACATTGTTGCTTTCGGAAAGGAAAGCTGCCTTGTGCTGGGAGCAGACAGGTACACAGCTGTGCCCTGTAGTTGCTGTTGGTTTGAACTTACGCCCCCTCCGTCCATTTTATTCGAATATAGGAAAAGTTTAAATTGATCTTTGGCGGTCTTTTCTTTGTGTAACTGAGAAAGTGCTGTGACATAGGCTTGGTTTTTTTTAAATAATAGCTCTGATGAGTTTTAATTTGTGTATCATAAAGGTCCCCCCTCTGATGTGTGTAATGCCGTGGTTCAGACAGCCTCTTGCAGCCATCAGCAGTCTGACTCCTGAGCGTTTCGTTGCCCCGAAAGAAAGCTGTACCAGTTTGCAGTCCTCCCCCCGACCCTGCCACCGCCCGTCAGCTCTGTGTTTGTGGACCTGCCTGTTGTGGACATTGTGTGTAGAGGGATCACACGCCGTGTGGCCTTTGGTGGCTGGCTGCTGGCGCTCGGCACACTCTTCTCAGGCACCGCTCGTGTTAGGGGCCGCCTGTGTCGCACCTCCCTCCAGTTGGGCTGAATCATTGCCATCGTATGCCTGGGCTGGGTTTGGTGTCCCTCGTCGGGATGGCTGTGTGCATTGTTTCCGGTGCCTGTTCTAGACTTGTTTCCTTCGTGGCTGGTAGGTTCTCAGCCCCTTGCACGCTGCTCACCCAGCCGTCTTTGGGGAGTTGCCAGCACCAGGCTCTCCGGAGGGCGCTGGCTCTCAGCGTCAGGAACCCTGGCGGTGTGCGCAGACCTGCAGGTCGCTCCCTGGCCTCCCAGAGCAACAGCCATGACGTGTGGCAGAGGACACTCTGCTCTCAGGACTGAGGGTCAGCTCTGTGGGCTCGATGCCAGCGGGGAGCCATGAGTCCCTCCTGCCCTCGTGTTCCAGCATCCTGTGGCTGGGATCCTAGCAGAACCACGTGGGGAGGTGTGGACACTGTGTAGTTAGGGCGCGTAGCGCGGGAGAGTGGCAGGCGGTGGCCCTCCTCCAGGGGCATCCAGGGCGCCGACTCTGGCGCTCTCGGCGTGGGGCGAGCAGGGCAGAAGCCGTGGTTGTACACGAAGGCTGGGAAGAAGCCTGCCGAGCACCCTGCCCAAGGCGCGCACAGCTGCCTCGCCGCCTCGCTTTTCAGAGCAGGTTAAAGGGGTCGCGACTGGGAGGCGAGACCCTGGCAGGTCTGTCCTGAGAGGCGGAGCTGGCTTCCTCTGCTTTCTCCTTGAACCCTGAGCCCTGGCCTGGGGCAGCCGGAAGGGGTCGCTGCTCCAGGAGGAGGGATTTGGAGTGGCTGCGGTTCGGCCCGAGGGGAGGCGAGCTGGGCCTGCAGCTCCCGGCTGCCGGACATGGCATTTTTCCCTGTTCCCCTGGCCAGGTTTCTCTTTTCCAGGGCCAAAGGCGGTCCTCCTTTGCGGCGAAGTGTATGATGTAGGAATTGAAGCGCCCTGGGGTGCAGTCTTGACTCCTTTGCTGTTGCTGTGCCGTCGCTGAAGACGGGAACCCAGGCACGTCCCCTGGAGTCACAGGGCGGCTGCTGTTGTCCAGTGTGAGGCTGGGGGCGCGGCTGGGGGGCTCATGCCTGCCCGTCGCCCGTCTGCGTGTAAATCCAGGCTGGGTGCTGACAGGCGCTCATCCGCCTGTGCTTTCTTCAGCCCCGCAGACCCCCGAGTTCCCCGTCCATGTGGTTCGGGAGGGTGGTTGTAGACGCGGGACTGTGCTGCCACCCCGCACGTCAGAACCGCACTCAGGTCCCACCCACGTGAGCCTGTGGCTTCAGCAGTTTCTGGAGTTCACTGTTGGCTTGGGCTTTATTTTACCCATTTTCTCTTCAGTCCTTGTACTTTCTCCGACTTTATTTACCTTCCTCTTTGATCGAGGATGTTTGGGATTGATATATAATACATTTTTTTTTCCCAACAAGTTCACGTGTAGGTTTGCTGATTTCATAGGAAGCTAGATGGGACCTAAACTGTGCATTTTGCTTGTTTGCTAAATGGGTGACTGCTGACCTCCTTAGAGACTGTTAGGAAATCAGAAGGCAAATTGGGGCGCTCCTGTCGTGGCTTCGTGGAAACAAACCCGACTAGTATCCATGAGGACGCAGATTTGATTCCTGGCCTCGCTCAGTGGGTTAAGGATCTGGTGTTGCCATGAGCTGTGGTGTAGGTTGCAGATGCGACTTGGATCCCGTGTTGCTGTGGCTCTGGTGCAGACCAGCAGCTGTAGCTCCAATTAGCCCCCTAGCCTGGGAACCTCCTTATGCCAAGGATGTGGCCCTAAAAAGCAAAAAAAAAAAAAAAAAAAAAAACGAAAATATTAAGGTTTGTTGTTGTTGCTATTTCTTGGGCCGCACCCATGGTGTCTTTTTAGGGCCGCATCCATGGCATATGGAGGTTCCCAGGCTAGGGGTGCAATCGGAGCTGTAGCCGCCGGCCTATGCCAGAGCACTGGATCCGAGCCGCGTCTGCAACCTACACCACAGCTCACGGCAACGCCGGATCGTTAACCCACTGAGCAAGGGCAGGGACCGAACCCGCAACCTCATGGTTCCTAGTCGGATTCGTTAACCACTGCACCACAACGGGAACTCCGAAAATATTAAGTTTTTTTTTTAAAAAGAAAGAGAAATTGGAAGTTCCCATAGTGGCACAGTGGCTAATGAATCCGACTAGGAACCATGAGGTTGTGGGTCCAATCCCTGGCCTTGCTCAGTGGGGTAAGGATCCAGCATTGCCATGAGCTGTGGTGTAGGTTGCAGACACAGCTTGGATCCCGCGTGGCTGTGGCTGTGGTGTAGGCCGGCGGCTACAGCTCTGATTGGACCCCTATCCTGGGAACCTCCATGTGCTGCAGAAGCAGCCCAAGAAAAGACCTTAAGTAGATTATAGAAAAAAATCTTTTGGGTATCCTTTTTTTTTTTTTAACGCTACTAGAAACTACTTCTTAGAACACTGCTTCTCTAGTTGTGTAAGTGCTTTTGTCATTTACTAATTCGTTTATACGTGATTGAAGGGTTCCTGATGTTGGACTTTAACCTTGACACGCTCAAGTCAGAAATCAGTTTCCACAAGACGGTTTTTCTCCAGCCTCCGGAGGCGTTTTCTGTGGGCCTCCCGTCTAGGACGGCTGCTCTGGCGGTGGCAGCCCTGTGGCCCTGACACAAAGGAGGAGGCGTTTTTCGAGAACTAGTAAAATGCCTGCTTAACTCTCCCTCGGCTTGCTTTGCTCCGGATTAGAAGGCCTGAAGTTATTTAAGGGGAAGAGAAGAGAATCCCTGCAATGAGGTCTTTGCAGACCTGGCGCCTGCAGCCCTGTAAGAGACCAGGCGAGGGCGGAGTCCTGTCCCCGCCGCCCTGCCGGGCCGGGGGCGCAGGTTCCTCGGGCGGAGTCCCGAGCCCGCCCTCGCAGCGTCTGCACCCATCCCGCCCCAGCCTCGCTCCAGTTGCGGGGCAGAGGCCTCCTTTCTGTCCCGCGGGCTGTTCCTCGGGCCTGTTCTGCACCCATCTTTCTGGTTCCTCGGGGTCGCTGTTAGGTCGCAGGCCTGAACGTTGCCCTTTCGCGCGCTCCCCACCTCCCCAGGCCAACGTGTGACCTCCAGGGTTTCCCCGCGTGTCTGAATGTGTCCTTATGCCGTCCTTAAGAACCTTCGATACGTCATTAAAAGCAAAGAGGCTCTCCCGTAGGTGCTGTTCTGTGCGCGCATGTGCCTGCCCGCGAGCACACACACCTGCACCTGCACCCACACCCACACCCGGCGATGGAGAATACGGCCGGGCTCCGTGGAGTCGGTGTTGCTGTTCTGGGCCCAACCTTTAGCTGTTCCTCAGCCTCCTGGAACCTGGCTCTCGGCCCACCTCTTCAGCTAAACAGTTTCTATTAAAGAGAACTCAGTAATCTTTTAAATTAACAAAATTTAGTAGACAGTAGGAAATAGAAAAAATGAAAAGCTGCAAAAGGATATTAGATGAAACAGCTCCTCTTCCCCTCCCCCCATGATCAGGGAAGGACACAGGACATTTCAAGGTTCTGGCAAGTTCTTTTCCTTTACCTGGGTGCTGATACCTTTTATTTCACCTTTTCTTTTTTTTTGTTAAGTTTTTTTTTTACCCAAGAACCCATGCAGTTCTGTCCCGTCTTTGTTCCTTGTAGAATCTTCCAGAGAGATTTCCTGTGTTAACAGATAAGAGGGAGCTCCCGTCATGGTGCAGCGGAAATGAACTGGACTAGCATTCATGAGGACACGGGTTCCATCCCTGGCCTTGCTCAGTGGGTTAAGGATCCGGCATTGCTGTGGGCCGGCAGCTGCAGCTCTGACTCAACCCCTAGCCTGGGAACCTCCAGATAATGGAGGTGCTGCCCTAAAAAGATGAAGAAGAAAACAAATAGAAAACTGGTTCTCACTGCAGGCACAGATCTGTCCTTGCTTTTTTTTTTTTTTTTTTTAAGTTGTACCTGTAGCATGTGGAAGGTCCCAGGCTAGGGGTCAAATTGGAGCTGCCACTGCTGGCCTGCGGCACAGCCACAGCAACATGGGATCCAGCCTAGTTTGCAGCCTACACCACAGCTTGTGACAATGCCAGATCCTTAACCCCAGTGAGTGGGGCCATGAATTGAACCCGCTTCCTTGTGGACACCATGTCAGGCTCTTAACCTGCTGAGCCACAATGGGAACGCCTCTTGGCATCTTGCTTTTCTTTTGGCGGGGCTGTCCCCGTGGCATGTGGAAGTTCCTGGGCCATGGATCAAACCTGCGCCACAGCAGCAGCCTCAGGCACTGCAGTGACAGCACCAGATCCTTAACCCCTGAGCCACAGGGAACTCCTCTTGGCATCTTTTTTTTTATGATTTTTATTTTTTCCATTATAACTTGTTGACAGTGTTCTGTCAGTTTTCTGCTATACAGTAGAGTGACCCAGTCACACACACACACACACACACACATTCTCTTTCTCGCATTATCCTCCTGCAGGCTTCACCGTACGTGACTGAATATAGTTCCCAGGGCTACACAGCGAGGTCTCGTTGCTTATCCATTCCAAATGCAGTAGTCTGCATCTGTTAACCGTGGACTCCCAGTCCCTCCCCGTGGCAACCGCAAGTCTGTTTTCCAAGTCCATGGGTTTCTTTTCTGTGGAAAGGTGCATTTGTGCCTTTTATTAGATTCCAGATATAAGTGATAGCACATGGTATTTGTCTTTCTGACTTCATTTACTATGAAAGTCTCTAGTTCCATCCATGTGGCTGCAAATGGCACTTTTTTATGGCTGAGTAGTATTCCATTGTGTATATATACCACATCTTCTTAGTCCATTCGTCTGTCGATAGACATTTAGGTTGTTTCCATGTTTGGCTATTGTGAATAGTGCTGCAGTGAACGTATGGGTGCATGTGTCTTTTTCAAGGATAGTTTTGTATGGATAGATGCCCAAGAGTGGGATTGCTGGGTCATATGGTCGTTCTATATTTAGTTTTCTGAGTACCTCCATTCTGTTCTCCATCGTGGCTGTACCAATTTACATTCCCACCAACAGTGCAGGAGGGTTCCCTTTTCTCCACACCCTCTCCAGCATTTGTTCTTTGTGGACTTGCTAATGATGGCCATTCTGACTAGTGTGAGGTGGTATCTCATGGTAGTTTTGATTTGCATTTCTTTAAATAATCTGTCATGTTGAACATTTTTTCGTGTGCCTGTTAGCCATCTGTATATCTTCTTTGGGTAAATGTCTATTCAGGTCTTTTGTCCATTTTTCTATTGGGTTGTTGGTTTTTTTTGTTCTTGAATTGTATAGATTATTGGTATGTTTTAGGGATTAAGCCCTTGTCGGTTGCATCGTTTGAGACTGTTTTCTCCCATTCCATAGGTTGTCTTTTTGTTTTTGTGTGGTTTCCATTGCTGTGCAGAAGCTGGTCAGTTTGATTAGGTCCCATTGTCTATTTTTGCTTTTATTTCTGTTGCCTTGGGAGACGGACCCGAGAAAACCTTTGTGTGGTTGATGTCAGCGAATGTTTGGCCGATGCTCTCTTCCAGGAGTTGGATGGTGTCTTGTCTTAACATTAGGTGTTTAAGCCGTTTTGAGTTTATTTTTTGTGCGTGGTGTGAGGGTGTGTCCCAGTTTCATTGATTTACAAGCAGCTGTCCAGTTCTCCCAGCACCACTTGCTGAAAAGACTGTCTCTATCTCATTTTAGGTTCTGGCCTCCTTTCTCGGTGAGTTGACTGTAGGTGTCATCGTTGCTGATGAGGCTGCCTCGTGTGTCCTACGCCTGCCCTGGGTGTCTCTGTAGATGGACACTTGGTTCCCATCTTACTGCGACTGCTCTGTCTCGTCTAGACCCCGTGCGTGTCACCGTCATGTGACAGACAGCGTGTGTGGCCTTTCACACTTTGGTGTGTTTCCGCAGAGTAGAAATCTGGATGTGGGGTGGGTGGCAGGTCGGGTGGCCTGCCCCTGTGGGGTCCCCCCATCCCGTGGGAGCGCCTGCTTGCGTACCTTGATGGGACCCCAGCTCACGGCCGGTGACTGTCACACGCGCGGGTGGGAGATCCCGCCTTGCGCAGCGCCATGTACTGTCCAGTCCTCCGACCGCGTGGGCGTGTTTCGGGGGAGCCGTTTTGCTGATTTGGGGTCGAGCTCTGCAGGCCCTTTGCCCCTCTGTGGGGTTGTTGATCTCTCTTGTTTTTTTAGGAGCTCCTTACATTTCAAGGAAATAGTTTTGCCTTTAGGCATTTGTTTTCCAGGTTTGGGGGTTTTTCCCCTTGCTTTTTGACTTTGCCCTGGAGTTTGGGTTTTTATATATGTGCATGTGTGCGTGGGTGTGTGTGTACACACACATACCATTTGTATCAGTCTCGCGAGGCTTTCCGGGTGTCGTGTTGTAATTAGACATTGTCCTCTGTTATGCACGGGACGGATGCCTGTACACACGTGTGGGCTCTGCTCACAGACGCGCCGTGCATCCTGCATCGTAGTTGTTCTCTGTGCTGCCTTCGTGTGCTGTCTCCTTTACGTCTCACAGGTCCATCTGGAATTGATTTGGAATAAGGTGCAGAGCTGCTTTTATGTTTTCCGCGTGATACCGTAGCTGTCCCAGGGCCGTTTGCTGAATGGCGCGGCGTTTCCCTCTCGGAGCTGGAAGGCTGCCTGTCCCTGTGCCAGCACTGCCCCTTTGTGTCGCACTTCACTTCCGGACGCCCCGTCCCTCCCGTCCACGTCTTTATCTTGCTGACCCCTTATTTGCCAGATTCACTGGATACGAGCCGGCCCTTATCTTGCTCACCTCTCATTTGTTCTGCACATTCCCTGCTCAGCGGAATTGCCCAGGGGGCGGGTTTTTTGCGTTGTTTTTTTTTTTTTTTAACCAACGCTGCCGCCCAGCTGCTGGGCGGAAGGCTGGGGGCGTGGCCGGCGCCGCGGACGCTCCTGCCTCCGACGGTGCCTTCTCCGTTTGTCTCCTGCGATCCTGCCCTTTTGAGGAGGTGCTGCTCAGACTTCCCTCTTGCTTCCTCCTCTCTCGTGACTTTATAATAACTGACGTGTTCAGCTGGGTTTCGGCCACCCTCTCTGACCCGCTGGACTGAGCTACAGTCAGAGGCTCCAAAGAGCTCAGTACGTCCAGGGGCAGGTCTCTCTCTTCCCACCCTGCCTGGCACCTGGCCCTGAGCCCACGCCTTTGACACAGGCGGCCATCCTAGCCCTCCAGCCCGCTGGTTACCAGGTCCTAAACGTCTTCACAGGTTCACTGCTCTCCAGCCGCACTGCCCCAGCCCAGGTCAGTGTCCCTCTGTCCCTCGCTCCCCCACCCCCACCCCTCCCTCACACACGAGGCGAGATGATCACGTGTGTGGGACACGTCGTAAGTGGATTGGGGACGACTTATCGTGGAGTCAGGGCGTTGATTAAAATAGTCTTCTGGGGGAGTTCCCCTGGTGGCTCAGCAGTAATGAACTAGTATCCATGAGCAGGCGGGTTTGATCCCTGGCCTCGATCAGTGGGTCGGGGATCCAGCCTTGCTGTGAGCCGTGGTGTAGGTCACAGACGCGGCTTGGATCCCAAGTAGCTGTGGCTGCAGCTCTGAGTGGATCCCTGGCCTGGGAACTTCCATAGACAGGGGCTGTGTCCTGGCATGTGTGAAAACCCAGTGGGAGGGATACATTGGGTGTTTGTGCGAGGCTGCCCCATCGAGAACATTCAGAAGCTGGCGTGCCAGCGTTTCCACCGGGAGAGACCCCAAGCGTGATGGTGTGGCTTTCCGTTATCCCGTGGCAGAGCCACGCGTGCAGACAGGCACGCCAGAGCTGAGGGCCGGGGCTCTGGTGGGCTTGTCCTCTGTGGAGCTGTGCCTTTGGACCCGTTCTCCTCGGGAGGTGTTTGTAGCTCTAAAACTGATCCTGTTCCTTTAGTGTTTGCAGAATTGTACGTCGTGGTAATCTAGTGTGCTGTGGATTGGCCTAAACCCAACCGCTTTTATCATCCCAGTTGTTAGTTTGTTTCTTTTATACTTTAAACCTTGACATCAGATTCATTATAAGAAGGGGCGCTTTATACAATTATTTCCTAATTATTTGGGACTTTTCCATAAGAATGTCTGTAGAATTACTAGAAAGAAATTTTATCTTCAGTTTTCTTATGATTCACAGTGAATCTAATTAAAAATATGTATATGTAGGAGCTACTTCAAGAAATAGTATTAGGCTAAACTAGAAAAAATAGCTGTTTGAAAAGGAAGGTGAATTAATTTATGGAGAAGAAGAACAGTCCCTTCTCCCACCATTTTTGGGCATTTTAGTAAAATTTAAAAGCTCGGGAATAATGCTAACAACCGAGCTATGCTAAAGTTAATGAAGTTGAGATAATTTGAGAATGCTGGGTGTTGAGACTGAGTGGGAAGCCCTGCGTGGTGTGTGTACTCGACCAGGACACGATGGAGTATTAACTCACTGATGAGGGAGGTCCCAGGTGGCTTGGCGGGTTGAGGATCCGGCGTTGTCACCGCCGCGCCCTCGTTGCTATTGTGGCACGGGTTTGATCCCTGCCGGAACTTCGTATGCCATGGGCATGAGCAAAACAAAGAAGGCAACACCCCAGCTGTTCTCAACACGGCGTTTACTTCCCTGTGGGCCTGGACTCTGCTCCCGCCTCCCGCCAGAGTACCTTTCTTGTGTAGGGACCTGGCGGGGAGGGAACCCTGCCAAGTCTGAAACCACCTCTCTGGGTGGGTTTTTCCTTAATAAGGACTGGTTGGACGCCCACGAAGCACTGTGCGGGGAGTACTTGTGTCGGGCGGGCTGTGGCCACTCAGAAGGCCGTTTCCCTGCCGAGTGATGTGGGGTGGGCAGAGGGCAGGCTGTCCGCAGGAGCAGGAGCCTGTGACCGCGCTGCCCATTTATTCACGGTGGTTCCTGTGTGTGAACGTGGGCTTCGCAACGACCCTGAGCTCTGCTTGTCCTGTTTGAGCAGTTTCAGCATCAAGGAGTCGGAAGGGCTGAAGGATGAGTCCCTTCAAAGGGGGCAGTACTAAGTGGCTGCTTTTATCCTGTGAAACCAAAGTTGTGGTAACGTTTTCTTCATTCAAACTTAGAGGAAGAGTTTCTGTCGTGGTGCAGCGGAAACGAACCCCACTAGGAACCATGAGGCTGTGGGTTCAATCCTTGGCCTCGCTCAGGGGGTTAAGGATCTGGCGATGCCATGAGCTGTGGTGTGGCTCGAAGATGAGGCTTGGATCTGGGGTTGCTGTGGCTGTGGTGTAGGCTGGTGGCTGTGGCTCCGATTGGACCCCTAGCCTGTGAATTTCCATGTGCCGCGGGTGCAGTCCTAAAAAGAAAAAAAAAGGTAAATGAAAGTGAGGAAAAACCTGAAGGGTGTGCAATGAGAAGGGCAGGGGCTGAGCTCTGTGGCTCAAGGAGTTGGATGTGGACGTGTGGGCAGCTGTGGGGCTGTGGGCGCCCCGCCGCCCCTGGGCTCTGACTCCTCCCCAGCCTTTGCTCTGTGAGGTCATTCCTGTCGCAGCACCGCCCCCGCCCCCGCCCCCGCCCCCGCCCCAAGGATTCCTTCTTCTCCATTCAGTGAGCTTTAGTTGGTAACCCGCAGCACTGCAGCTCAGTGTATGTGTAGGTTAAAGGTGAAATTTACATTCAGTGAACTGCACGCTTTTCCCCTGTTTTAACAATTTTTAAAAAATTGCAGTGTGGCTGGTTTAGGATACTGCATCACCAGCAGGGAGCGCCCCTGGTTCCTCCTCGCTACAGGGCGCTCGTGTCGCTGAGGCCTTGTCTTGCCTCCGCGTCCACGTGCCTTGAGGGATCCTCGGCACATCGCAACCGCTCCGTCGGTGGTTGTGAATTAGCGACCAAGGGGCTGAGTGGGTAACAGGGTGTGTGTGAAAGAACAGCAGCAGCAGCCGAATCCTGCGTTAGTTTCAGGTGTACAGCAGCCTGATTCAGGCGTGTGTGTGATCCAGGCGTGTGCGTGATCCAGGCGTGTGTGTTTGTCCTTTTCCACTGCAGGGTGTTACGGGATAGTAGGTGTCGTTTCCTGCCGTATACGTAGGACCTTGTTGTTTATTTTACACGTAATAGCGTGTATATTTTAGTAAAACTCTTAATTTATGTCTTTTCACCTCCTAATCCACTTTGGTAACTGCACGTTTATTTTCTATGTCTATGGGTCTGTTTCTGTTTTGTGAGTAAATTTGTTTGTATCTTTTTTTTTTTTCTTTCGTCTTTTTAGGGCTGCACCAGCTGCATATGCAGGTTCCCAGGCCAGGGGTCGAGCTGGAGCTGGAGCTGCCAGCCAACACCACAGCCACAGCAACACGGGATCCGAGCCAGTCTGTGACCTACACCACAGCTCACGGCAACGCCGGATCCTTAACCTGCCGAGCAAGGCCAGGGATGGAACCCACAACCTCATGGTTCCTAGTCCGATTCTGTTTCCACTGAGCCACGATGGCAACTCCATTTGTATCATTTTCTTAGTGATGATTTGTAAATAAGTAATATCGTCTGATATTTGTCTTCCTCTGCCTTCACTTAGTGTGATTATCCCTAGGTCCATCTGTACTGCTACAAAGGGCGTAATTTTGTTCTTTTTCGTGGCTGAGTAATTGTCCATTGTGCTTGGGGACCACATGTTGATCCACTCCTCTGTCGCTGAGCGTTTAGGGGCTTCCATGGCTTGGCAGATGTAAAGAGTGCTGCTGTGAGCAGAGGCCGTGCTTGTATCTTGTTGAATTATGAATATTTCTGGATATATGCCCGGCAGTGGGATTGCAGGATCACATGGCAACTCTACAGTTAGGTTTTTACGGGACCTCCGTACTGCTTTCCGTGGTGGCTGCACCAGGTGACATTCCCGCCAGCAGAGGAGGAGGGTTCCCTTTTCCCCACACCCTCTCCAGCATTTATTGTGTGTAGACTTTCTGATGAGGGCCATTCTGGCCGGTGTCACGCGGCCCCTTACGGTGGTTTTAATTGGCATCTCTCTCATCATTAGTGATGCTGAGCATCTTTTCATGTGCTTTTTGGCCACTTCTTTGTCTTCTTTGGAGAAAAGTCTCTTTAGGTCTTCTGCCAATTTTTTGACTGAGATGTTATGGTTTTTGATACTGAGTTGTATGAGCTGTATATATATTTTGAAAATTCTTATTGGTCACATCATTTCAAATATTTTCTCCCATTCTATAGGTTGTCTTGTGTTGTGGTGGTTGTTATTTATGATTTCTTTTGCTGTGCAAAAGCTTTTAAGTTTAATCACATCTCATTTGTTTACTTTTAGTTTTATTTCTATTACTCTAGGAGATGGATCCAAAAAAATATTGCTGGAGTTGCTGTTGTGGCTCAGCAGGTTAAGAACCCAACATAGTGTTCCTGAGGATACAGGTTTGATCCCTGTCCTCGCTTAAGGATCTGGCATTGCCACAGGCTGCCCTGTAGGCTGCAGATGCGGCTCAGATCTGGTGTGGCTGTGGCTGTGGTGTAGGCCGGCAGCTGCAGCTCCAATTCAACCCCTAGTCTGGGAACTTGGGTATGCCACAGGCACAGCCCTAAAAATCATAAGTAAGTAAATAAATAAATAAATAAAACCAAAACATATTGCTATGATTTTTGTCAACGTGTGTTTTGGGAGTTCGTGCTGTGACACAGCAGGATCAGTGGCATTTCCTCAGCACTGGGACACAGGTTCCATCCTTGACCTGGCACAGTGGGTTAAAGATCTGGCATTGCCACAGCTGCAGCTTGGGTTGCAACTGTGGCTGAGATCTCTTCCTGGGCCTGAGAACTCCATGTGCCATGGGGCAGCCAAAAAAAAAAGAAAAAAAATGTGTTCTGCCGGTGTTTTCCTCCAGGAGTTTTATAGTATCCAGTTTTACATTTAGGTCTTCAAGCCATTTTGAGTTAATTTCCATGTGGTGTTTTGCAGGTTCTGTCCAGTTTTCCCAGCATCGCTTATTGACAAAATAGTCTCCTCCACTGTACATTCTTGCCTCCTTTGTGGAAGGTTAGTTGTCCATAGGTGTGGCTTTGTTTCTGGGCTGTCTATGCTGTTCCACGGATCTCTGCGGTGTTCTTGGGCCGGGACCATGCTGTTTTGATGACTGTAGCCTTGTAGTATAGCCTGAAGTCAGGGAGCCTGGTTCTTCCAGCTCCATTCTTTGTTCTCAAGATTGTTTTGGCTGTTGCAGATCTTTTGTGTTTCCATACGAATTTAAAAATTTTCTGTGTTCGATCTGTAGATTGCCTTGGGTAGTGTAGTCATTTTGACAGTGTTGATTCTTACAGTCCAAGAGCACAGTTTATCTTTCCATCTGTTTGTGTCTTCTTTGATTCCCTTCATCAGTGTCTAGCAGTTTTCAGAGTATGGGTCTTTTGCCTCCTTACTAGATTTATTCCTAGATATTTTATTCTTTTTGACGCAGGGGTAAATGAGATTGTGTCCTTCATTTTTCCTGCTGATCTTTCCTTGTTAAACGAGCTCTAGCAGTGTTCTGGTGGCATCTTGAGGATTTTCTGTGTGTAGCATCATGTCCTCTACACACAGCGATGGTGTTACTTCTTTTCCAGTTTGGAGTCCTTCTCCTTCTGTTTGTTTTCTTGTCTGATGGCTCTGGCTAGGACTTCCAAAACTATGTCGAATAAAAGTAATGGGAGTGAGCATCCTTGTCTGCTCCCTGATTGTAGATGAAATGCTCTCAGCTCTTCACCCTCGGGCTCGTCGTTCGCTGTGGGTTTGCCACATACGGCCCTTGTCATGTGCAGGTGGCGTCCCTCTGTCCCCACTTTCTGAAGGGTTTTTTTTTTTTTTTAATCACAAATGCATGTGGGACTTTACTGAAAGCTTTTTCTGCATCTGTTGAGATGATTATATGGTTTTATTCTTAAACCTGTCTGTATGGTGTATCACAGAGTGCACGCCTTTTAAGTGTACTATGTACGTGAGGGGGTGTTTGCTTTCCACCACTGGAGTCTCGGCAGCTGCCTGAATCCCTGTCGAGAGAGACCCTTCCTGTTGCCCCAGAAAGTTGCCTCATTGCTCCTGTTTTTGGTCAGTTCCCACCCTAAAGGCCACTAACCCCCAACCCCACCCCCTGGCGGTTTTTTTGGTTTGGGTTTTTTTCCTTTTCTGTTTTTCCCCAGCATTGACGAAGTCCACCTATCCTAGGGCCTCCTTCACGTGGACCCGGGCGGCCCCTGAGCTCTGGGCCTGCCCGTTGCACTCCGCTGGGTGCCGAGCCAGAGGCCCGCCCCGCTGCGAGGCTCGCGGTGGTTCCGCTCCTGTGCCGTCTCTGGTTCCGCTCCTGTGCCGTCTCTGGCCGCAGGCCGTGGTGCTGACGTGCCGTCAACACCGCAGTGGACCGCTTTTGCTCTAATGCGCATTTTTGAAGATAAGGTCCCGTCTTGCGTGTTCCCCGCGTGTCTGCCGTTTCTCCCAGAAAACCCAGTTTCATGCCATTTCGCTGCTGTCCGAAAATCTTTTCCTCAGCATGTTCTGGAGTGCAGGGCTGATGGCGAGAGATTCTCGTTGTTTCCTTTTATCCAAACGTGTTGCCACCTGTGCTGTTACAGGGTCTTTTCACTGGGTGTGGGATTCTTTCTCTCGTCGCGTTCACAGACAGACGTTGAGGCTTGTGCTCTGGCGCCATTGGTTTTGTTGTTCTCTGGCCCGTTTCTCGACCATCTCTGGCTATGGCATTTATTAGGGCAGCCTGACTGACTGTGGTGTGTCCAGGTACTGTGGGGTTTTTCTTTTTTCTTTTTAGGGCCACACCTGCGACATATGGAAGTTCCCAGGCTAGCCGTGGAATTGGAGCTTCCGCTGCCGGCCTACACCCCAGCCACAGCCCCGCCAAACCTGTGACCTACACCACAGCTTGCAGCATCGCTGGATCCTCAGCCCACAGAGGGAGGCCAGGGATTGAACCTGCATCCTCAGGGATACAGTCAGGTTCTTGACCTACTGAGCCACAGCAGGAACGCCCCAGTGTTGTTTTCTTGCATTTATCTTGTTTGATGGTCTCTGAATTTATTGGGTCTGTGAATTTATGTCTTTTACTAAATTGGAGAAATTTTCAGCCGTAATTTCTCCATAGTTTTTCCTGTCTCAACTTTTCTTTCCTTGCGGAAGTCCAGCTGCAGGTGCTGTTATCCTTTTGATACTATTTCACAGGTCCCAGAAGCTTGGCTCCCCCCGCCACACATCTCTTTCTGTGGTTTGAATTCAACCTTTCTGGAGTTCCCATCGTGGCTCAGTGGAAACGAATCTGCCTAGTGACCATGAGGACACAGCTTCGATCCCTGGCTTCGCGCAGTGGGTTAAGGATCCACTGTTGCCATGAGCCGGGGTGTGGGTCGCAGACATGGCTCGGGTCCCGTGTTGCTGTGGCTCTGGGGCAGGCCGGCAGCTGTAGCTCCGATTTGACCCCTAGCCTGGGAACCTCCATATGCCCTGGGTACCGCCCTAAAAAGAAAAAAAAACCCAACTTTCTTTTGATCTGTGTTGAAGTTCACCGAGTCTTCTGTGGATGGCAAACTGCTAAGCCCATTCAGTGGATTTTTTATTTCAGAAGTGGCGTTTTTTGCTTGGAACTTTCCATGAAGTGTTTTTAAGGTGTTGTTTTAGGGCACTTTTAGGTTCTCAGAAAAGTCAAACATTCTGAAAACCCGGAGTCCCCAGGTTACACTGGGGTTCACGCTTGGTGTGGCCTCTTTTATGGGTTTGGGCAGACGTGTTCTGCGTGTCCCCCGCTGCAGCGTCGCCCAGGGCATTCCCCCCCCCCCCCCGCCGCCACCTCCTTTCGGCGCCGCCCCCGAGGCACGTGGAGGTTCCCGGGCCAGGGGCTGAGTCGCAGCCGTGGCGGCCGGCCTCCCCCGCAGCCGCAGCCACAGCTGCAGCCACGCCGGATCCTCTACCCCCGCCAAGTGATGAGCCGGATTTCTTTCCGCTGAGCCACCACGGGAACTCCCGATAGCTTCTTTCTACACCAGTGTTTTCACCCTCCTCAAAGTCCTCCGGGCTCCGTTAGTCCATCCCTCCCCCAGCCTCGGCCTGGCAGCCACTGGTCTCTCTCCTTCCCCACCGTTTTGCCTTTTCCAGCCCCTTGCACTGTTGGACTCACGACAGCTCTTGAGCCGGGCTGCTCCTGGTCACATCCTGCCTTCTGCTTCCCCGGCTCTGGGCACGGACAGCTCGCGCCTCTTCAGCGCATCTCACTGCCTGGAAATTCACAGGTGATGGATCCATTCGGTTGCTTCCTGAATTTCCATTTTCAGCAGAGTTTCTCTTTCTCTGTCGAGACACGTCTTGGCTCCTGCGCCTTGAGCGTGCTCTGGAGCCGTGTCACGACGGCTGCTCTGCGCCCCTTGCCTCTGGTCCCCCGTCCTGCCCGCCTCCTTTTCTCTTTGGGTGGCCCCCATCCTCAGTCTGGGTATGTCTGGTCATTGCGGTGCCTCTGGGGCTGCGAGCGGGGGACGCGGGGAAACTCCGACTTTGGGTCTGCTGCTGTGGCAGGTCTGCTCTGCGGCAGTGGCACCGGCTGGGCTCCTCCAGGTCCCTGCACCCCCACCCCCGGTTGATCAGTCTGTCCACTTGGGCTGGGCTGAGGGCCCCAGCCTGCCCGTGATGCCCACTGCAGGGCCTACCGGGCTTCTGGTCCCTGGGACCCAGGGCTTTGTCTGGACTTCATCTGCTCTGCTCTGTAGTGGGGACTCGGCCTGCCAGGCGTGAACTCACCTGCGCTCGTCTCACTCCCAAGCGCAGCCCTCCCTCTCATTTCTCCCGCTTTTGGTCGTGTTCAGTGCATTGTTTTATGTGCTTTCCCTCCAGGCAGAGTGGCCTGACCCCTCAACCGTTATGGGGAGGAAAACCACCGGCTTTTGGGAGTCCAGCTGGTGTGGTAAATACAGACCTTGGGTTCGAGAGGGATGCAGTCTCTCCAAGGCAGTGTGGCTGCGAAGGAGTGTCACACTAACGGCGACATCTGTCACAAAGAGTGAGGTTCTGGGCAGAGGGGGGAAGTGGCGACGTGGCGCCTTAAAGCCAGAGTGTCCTTTGGAGACATCCGCGAGATGCTAGCTTGAGTGTTGAGGCGCGCGGTGCGGGCTGGGTGGCAGAGCAGGGTCTGGTATGTGAACGGGCAGACTCGGCGCCTGAACCCGTGCTCCTGGAATCCGTCTGGGTGAACACGCCTCCTCCTGTGTACACGTCTGCTCACAGCTGCCGCTGGAGGTGCGTCGTGAACTCCTTGACGCGAGCGTCTTCCTTGCGGAGGCGTTGGGCCCTTCCTGGCCTGATCTTCGCCTGCACGGCTGCCCGACTGTGCGAGGTGCCCTGCACAGCTTTCCCTGCTCCTAACAGGCGTCTGGTCGGTGGCTCCTCTAGAAATAAGTCCCCAGGGCCGGTCACACTGGTCTTTTCTGGACCTTTGATCCGTCCTCGTTTTCAGCGGGTGCGCCCTCCTTTCCTGCTGCTTTCAGGGCCTGGCCTCCCCGTCTGGTGCCGCGGTGTCCTGTGACTGGCCTGTCCCCCAGGCAGCACCCCAGGGACTCACAGCAGCTCTGCGGGGTTCGTCTCAGACAGGCGCTGTTGTGTCAAGAATCGGTGGTCCCCGAAGCCCAGTTTTCTTGCTCTGCCTGGGCCTCGGGGCAGTTTCTCAGAGAAAACCCCCGTGTTTGAGCCGCCTCCTGGCCGGAACACGCACTGGGCTCCTCATGTCGGGTTCTCAGCTGCTGTCCTTTGGCTGCGGCCTCCTCGGCAGGAAGAGTCCTGTCTGGAATCGCCAAGCGCAGGAGACAGCAGCCTGCGCCTCGGGTGTTGCCGCTGGCACTCGGGCCCCGTGACTCGGTGTTGGGAGGCGGGGCGCTGTCTTCCTGAATGTGTTTTGGGGATTGATTGCGGTCCGGCTGCCTGTCCCCGGGGCTGGGCCTCTGACGTCTGCTCTCAGGCCTGCCTGACGGTACAGTGGCCAGTCCTCTGCGTCCTCGGCTTCGGCCTCTTTCAAAACGTGTCTGCGCGATCCTGGCCTCACTCGCGAACCTGACTCCTGACACGGCACCTTGCTCTCCCAGCCGCTGAGCTTCCAGGGCTCCGCTGCCCCCACCCTAAACCTGCAGCCTGTTACCTGCGCTGCTCTAGGAGAAAACAGCCAAGCTGTTGGAATTGTTTCAGATAAGCCCCCGACTGAGAGCTGGTCGTAGGGGTGCCCACACAAAGCCTTCTTGCTGCGCCCAGCACCTCGGCCGCATCACCTGCCTAGGTGTTGGTGGCTCCTGCTCAGGGACAGCTCTGTGAGCGGCTCTGGTTTATTGGCTGCTGGAGTGGCCTGGAGTTGAATTTCTGGGCTTCCCGGGGTGCACAGCGGGGCTGCACCACCAAGCCGCTGGTGAAGAGCTTGGCTTTAGAGTTGCTTTGCTGGAACTCGGTTAGTTATGTGCTTGGTTCCTTGTGCTGAGATGTTTGAGCCGTCGTTTTTTTTCTCCCTCTCTCTTTCTTAAGGAGCAGAACTGTAGGGTAGGAAATAGTAAAAGGAACATTTTTGTGTGGAAACCGGGTTTTGGTTAGCATTGGGCTTCACTTATCCTAAGTCAGCAAATAGCTTTCACTATTAAACTGTCTATTTTCTTGTTGTGGTTTTAGAGACACGTAATGACTATTTTAGTAAAATGCTTACCAATCCCTTTTTTTGGATGTTAGGGATTTTTCCCATCGATTTAGAGGTATTCAGTGTGTTGTTCTTTCCACTAGAGCGGTGGTGCTTGGAAAGCCCGTTGAGCATCAGGGACTGTTTGTAGACGCTAGAATTCACGCCTCTGCTTGAGGGTCCCCTGAGTTGGTGAGCTTCAGCCAGGGAGGCCTCCCTGCCCAGCTCTTGGAGCTTCGGGGCTCCACCCCTTCTGTTCCTGCGCCTGGAAGGCCCTTCCTGCAGATGTTGGCTTGACCAGCTCCTCCCCCGGTGAGGCCTCCGCTCCCTGTCCTTTCCAGACCCTGGGGCTTCCTGTCTGGTCCACACTGCCTAGCACCTCCGACGGTTCCCTGCCGGGAACTCCAGGCCCCTGCTGGGGTGGGGGGCGAGGGGGATGGGGACGGGACACAGCCATCCAAGGCATGGACGGTGGAGGATCTGGAAGTTGCTTCTCTTTGACTTTTTCATGTTGTTCACATCTTCTAGCTCTTGTTTAGAATGAATGAATATCTTTAATTTTTTTCCGAATTCTACTAGAGATTGTTCTTTGCAGAAAATTTGAAAAATAGAAAAAAGTATTTTTAATCTCTCAGAGGTATAAATATTAGCATTAATATTACAGTTTATTTTCTTCTTTTTTCAATGCCTGCAGTATATGGATATACACATATTACAAATTCTGCCTCCTTCATCACATGGATGTGTATTTTTTACGTAGTTGAATCTTGGTCTTGTTGCATGTCATTTATTTTTGTTCTTTTAAAGCTAAGGTGAAGAGTTCCCATTGTGGCTCATTGGTAATGAATCAGACTAGCATCCAGGGGGAAATGGGCTCAATCCCCAGCCTCACTCAGTGGGTTAAGGATCCAGGGCTGCCGTGGCTGTGGCGTAGGCCGGCAGCTGCAGCTCTGCTTCTGCCCCTAGACTGGGAACCTCTGTGTGCTGCAGGTGTGGCCCTAAAATAAAATAAAGTAAAACAAAGCTAAGGTGGACCTGCCTGCACAGAAACCTTTGTCCACTGGTTATGTTCTCAGGGTAGGTTCCTCCCAGCTGGCCTGGCGGGTCCGGAGGGACGGAAGGGCGTGAGGTGGCTGCAGTCGAGCAGTCGCAGCGATGGACGCGCACTTGCTTCCTGGGGTCCAGGCCGCGCCCCGTGACGTATGAGCGGTTAACCTTCCTGGTTGCGCAGGGTTGGGGGCGCCGATCGCTTGTCAGGGTGGAGTCCACTTGTAAGCAGAGTCTGTTTAGAGGAGCGGAGCCCGGCAGGGACACAGAAACTGCGTGGCCCTCGTCCCTGGGTGTGGTCAGCGGCGCGGCTCTGCGCGCTCCACTCTGTGTGGACGCGGCGTCGAGCACGGGTATGCCCCGGGCTCTCGGCTGCCCAGGGGCCCTCCAGGTTCACAGCACGGTCGGTTGGCCCTCGAGTCACTTACACACCTTGCCCACTGGCCTGCACGTGCCCCTGTCACGGCAGCAGCGCGCCTGTCACTGAGTCCTGACGGCTCTTCCAGCACCCTGACTACTTGAAGCGCTTGTCATTTGCTCACGAGACCCCCGGGAGGTTGGCGCGGGGGAGGACGCCGATGCGGCTGGATGGCGTCTGGGCTGTGGCCCCACGCGGCCGTGAGCGCCGAGCTCTGGCGGGACTAACTGCTCCGCACTCAGGCGCAAGCCTCCGTAGCTGCCCGTCTGCTCCTCTGGGACAGAGTCCGGTCGGGTTAGCGGGGAGCTCAGGGTTCCGGCCAGGGTCCCGAGGCTTGACCTGTATACAGGCATGTGGGTGGCCGGCGAGGGCTGTGCGGTGTGGCTTTGGTGCTGGTGTTTGTCCCTGTTTGCACGGTTTCTCACCGCGTGTCCGCATCTTACTCCGCGGGCGCCTCGCTTTTTCACTTCACTCCCACTGAGCAGCCTTTTCTCGCCCAAACCCAGCTTTCTCCCCCCGCTTTGGTGGATAGCTGCCTCGTATTCCAAAGAGTGGATGTTCCCTCTTGTTCAATCCCTCGGGGCAGCGGCGCTTCAACACTTCGGGTCACTGAGGTGGGAAACCCTGTGCGGATGCGTCCCGACTTGTTTGGGTGCCGGGGCGAGGGGCGGGGGGGCTTTGGACCTTTGGCCGCCGTGCGAGAGGGGAGGGCAGTCCCCGAGTGACTCCCGAGGAGGCCTCCTGGAGGAGAGAACCTCGGCCCCGCTCCTCGGCAGGTGCCTCCCGTCAGCTTCTTACCTTTATCCAGGGATTCATGTAAACGACAGCCCAGGTCTCAGGGGACGCCCCGCTCCACCAGGGGGCACTTAGCTGTTGATCGTGGGGTGCCTGGGGCGCACGAGGAGAGGCCGAGTTTGGGGCCGCCTCCGAGAACCTGCTGGGTCACAGAGCTGCCTGCCTGTGGGTGGAGGAGGGAGTGTGCTGCTGGGCCGGCAACCCGATGAGGACATCCTGGGGGCTTCTCTGCTCTGGGTCCGGGGGCTCCTCGTGGGCAGAGGAGGCTGCTTTTCCGTAAGAGGGGGAAGGCTCTCATCAGGGCAGACGCCCCCGCCAGGAGAGGCGCATGGGAGCGGGCGGTGACCTTCCCTGTGGCCTCCAGGAAGGAGCGCTGTAAAAATAGAGTGAAGGGTCTCAACTCGGTGGTGGCTGCAAGAAGCTATTGGGAGGCATCGAAATGCACCGTTCCCACGGGTGACAGTGCTTGTGGGGAAGGAGCGAGGCGGCCGGGGCTCTGGCCGGCGCCCCCTGCGCTTCCGGGCCGAGAGGCAGCGGTGCCCTGGCACGGCCAGCTGGCCTGGTGCCCCCACAGCTGGCGCCTTGCCCCTGGGCTTGCTCCGTGTCCACCCTCGCCAGCCTCACCTCACTGCCCCCTGGAAGCAGCATCTGGTGCAGTGACAAAGTGGGCAGAGACCCCAGTGGAGGTTCCCGTGCTCCGACCTGGTCACCAGCAGACACACCCCTTTGCCTGTCCCGGTGGGCGAGGCATCCGGAGATGGCGTGTGTGCTCCTCCTGGCCCGACCCTCAGAAAGCTCCCCTGTCTTCTCAGACTTGGAAACCGCCTCCAGTGTCATCGGTACTTGCAACGCCGTGTGTTTCACCCACCTGAGCTGTGTATCTGGGAGGGCGTCTGGAGGCTTCCCTCATTGCACGTCTAAAGGGTATTTTTAATTTTTTTGGACAAAGAAAGTTAAACCCCTCTTCAGGTGTTGCATTTTCTGAGCCATTTCGGATGCCCGTTGAGCCCGGGAGGGAGGGAGCCTTGTGGACACTCGGGCAGCTTCTCTGTCACAGCCTGTGTTCCCTGCTCTGCCTCAGTGCCACTGTGTGTTGGCTTGTCCCACTCCGATGACGCTGAAAGAGCTCTTGTGAAACAGATTTTCTGTGTGTGTTTTTTTTTGTCGTTTTTGGGGTTTTTTTTTTTTGCTTTTTTAGGGCTGCACCATGGCATATGGAGCTTCCCAGGCTAGGGGTCAAATCGGAGCTGCAGCCCCCAGCCTACAGCACAGCCACAGCAACGCGGGGTCCGAGCCGCGTCTGCGACCGACACCACAGTTCACAGCAACGCCGGACCCTTAACCCACTGAGTGAGGCCAGGGATTGAGCATGTGTTCTCATGGATGCTGGTCAGGTTCATTACCACTGAGCCACGACAGGAACTCCGAAACTGATTCTGGTCCATGACTGTCAGGGTAAATTTTAGATGATCAGTTTTTGGGGGGTTTTCTGGGTTTTTTTTCTGGCTGTGCCCAAAGCCTGTGGAAGTTCCCAGGCAGGGATTAGACCCAAGCCACAGCCGTGACAACCTGCCGAGCCACTAGAGAACTCCTAGACGCAGAGCTTTCAAGCAGCCCGTGTGCCTCAGGGTCTCCCTGGTCAGAGGCCTTGAGCTGAGAAGAGAGCCAGCGGGAGGCCCACTGCCCTTCTCCAGGCTCCAGCTGATCCTCCCCTTGAAGGGAGAGCCTTTGAGTGCCACGGACCTGATTTTCTGCACACTGCTGGGCATCCTTTTCACAGCCCCCCAGGAATACGGCCGTCTGACCTTTGGATGCTCAGAGCGCCTTTATCTTGAAATACTCCTGAAACATCAGGAGCTGGTCAGAAGTGCAGAGTCTCAGGCCCCCCGACCTTCTGCATCAGAACCTGTGTTTTAACAAGACCTGGAGGTGTTTGGAAGCAGGGGCCTGGGCTCTGTTTAAACAGCTGTGCTGAGGAGTTCCCATCGTGGCTCAGTGGTTAACCAATCCGACTAGGAGCCATGAGGGTGCAGGTTCCATCCCTGGCCTTGCTCAGTGGGTTAGGGATCTGGCATTGCCGTGAGCTGTGGTGTAGGTTGCAGACGTGGCTCTGGATCCCACGTTGCTGTAGCTGTGGTGTAGGCTGGCAGCTACAGCCCCGATTAGACCTCTAGCCTGGGAACCTCCATATGCCGCAGGAGCGGCCCAAGAAATGGCAAAAAAGACAAAAAAACAATTTTAATTAAAAAGAAAAAAAGTAGCTGTGCCGATTGGAGGACTGGTGCCTGGAGCCAGGTGCCAGCTGCTTGAGTCACGTGCTGGGGAGTTTAACCCTTTCCCTTAACCCTAGGTGTGCAGGGAATGACAGACCAAAATCACTGCCTGGGAGAGCCACATGGTGGAGCGTGTGCCTTGTGACAAGTCACGTGCTTCAGAGTCTGATTTCTTTCATGGCTACAGCTTTTTCAGTCCTTTGTTGGAGCTGGCAAAGTCCTCAGTGGTTGTGTAGTACAAACTTTAGAGGGCGGAAATTTTACTCTGAAATAGAAGGTCAGTGCTGTATTTCACGAACATCGGGCGAGGCATTCATTCGTCTCGGTGCTTTTACCGACTCCGTGCCTGTCGTGTGCCAGGCCCTGCTGGACGTGCAGGGGACGCAGCAGCCAAGCCGACGAAGCAGACAAAGCCCTGCTTCCCCGAGCTGCCGCCAGCGACGTCCCAGTGTGGACGTGCAGGCCAGGAGGGGGCGTCCAGGCCAAGGGCACCGCCGGGGCAGAGCTCGGTGGCTGCAGTGGATGCGGTGGGGGCAGCGTGGGAGCCGTCAGAGCCGGGACGGGAGTCAGCCCCTGCGGGTGGTGGGAGGACACAGAGGAAGGCCAGGCCAGCGGGCACGCCGAGCGCTCACTGAGCACCCGAGCGAGCGAGCGAGGTCCTCCGAGCTTCGTGGAGAGGCCCGTCGGGGCTGCGCTGGACTCTGTCCTGGAGAGCGTCTGCGCACGGCCTCCCAGCGGTGGCAGGAGGCGCCGCTTGGAATGGGTCAAGTCTCGATCCTCGCCTCTGACGGCTGGCGGGACTCTGCTGGTGGGCGTGAGGCACAGCCTTTGATTGAGCGGCGTGCGTCACGCGAGGCACATTACCTTCAGCGGAAACCAGCCAGCAGCGCTTCTGGGAAACGCAGGTGGACACAGTCACGTAAACGAAGGCGCGGCGTAAAGACGAGACGCGGTCGGAAGAAGTGAACATCGCGAGAACTGGGAAGAGACGCTTTGGGGAAGATACCAAGGAACAGGTTTTTCCCTCAGTTGTTGGAGTTGTAAAGAGTGTTCCTTCGTGTGTGTGTGTGTGTGTGTCAGGGGCGGAGTACGCATTTTGATCTGTAGCTCCCAGATTTTCCTTTCCGTTTGTAGGGACAGCAAGCGGACCCACAACCTGCAGCTTTTCCTGTGAGTGGGGGGTTGGGGGGTGCTCGCTGTTCTTTCTGGGGACCGACAGATGAGGTGCAGTCAGATGCCTGGGTGTGGGGCCTGGGGAGCGTCACAAACCAAAGCAGAAGGACTCCGCCAGCGCCTGGCCCCCCGACGTCCCTGTGGCCTGTGTGTGCATGCAGCGCCTTGGGGTCTGAACCTCTCCCCAGGGGCCGAGAGTCTGGGGGGCGGACGGCCTGCCTGCCCCGGCCTGGGCCCTGGCCCGCAGGGTCGGTGCGTCTGTGGTCGGCTGTCACATTACTTGCTGGGCAGCTCAGAGGACATGGGCGTTTCCCAGGCGTCGAGTCGAGTCAGGACTCTGTTGTCCGGCTTGTTGTGTGGGTGAAGGTGCTGCGTTCACCTCCTGGGGTGTTTCCCGAAGTTCCACTCACTGTTCAGAATGGAAAGTCTTGCTCGCGGAGTGATGACTTGTACCCTCTCAGGAAGGAGATTTATTTCTCCTGACCACTGCTCTGACCACTGGACGGTGAAAGAGGCTTCGCCCCAGGGAAAGGAGACGGTGCCGTTTGGTTGCAGTACAAGGCCCAGCCGCCTCAGCCTGTCGGTGGCTCGCAACACTGTCCTGGTGAGCGTCACCACGTGCATGGGCCTCTCGGAGGCGCGCGGGCCGGGCAGGGTTTACTTCCTCGAGTTAGATGAGCTTGCGTGGGGGCCGCGTGGGGCCCTAGGCACAGGAGGAGGAGGGGACCCAGGTGGCGCAGAGGGCGCGGGTGTGGCCTGCATCTCACTGCAGTTCCGTCTCTAGCAGGTTGGGTGTCCTGTCTCCTGGAGGTGGCAGGTGCCGTTGTGCCCGGGGAGTGGCACTGCCTCTGGCGGCTCTTCACGCTGCCAGATGCCTCTGGGCCCGACCTTGACAGGCAGGCGGCGGGGACAAGGGGAAGCCGCGAGAGCTCAGGCTTGGGACCAGCAGTCCTGCCGCTCTTCCCCAGACCTCCCTTGCTGTGTGTGGGGTGCGGTGTTTACAGTCTGGCACCTGTTTGGTTAACTTTAAAATCCGGGCTGTCTTTGGAGGTTTTGACTTAGGTTACATGGTGACTGTGAAGATGTTAGATCCCGGGTCATTTTTATTCTTCTAAACCCTACAAGTCGAAAATGTACTTGGCTTGAAAATGTTCAAATA
This sequence comes from Phacochoerus africanus, assembly GCF_016906955.1. Taxonomy (NCBI): domain Eukaryota; kingdom Metazoa; phylum Chordata; class Mammalia; order Artiodactyla; family Suidae; genus Phacochoerus; species Phacochoerus africanus. The sequence continues at coordinate 1,850,764 of NC_062551.1, forward strand.
CTTGTCATTACTAAGGGGAGGAAAAGAAACGTACTGTCCCTTCCCACGGCTCCCAGGAAAGCCGCCTCTCCTCCCGAGGCTGCTGTGGCTCCGAGTCCCCACGCCCACCCCCCGCTTCCAGGCCCTGCCTCTTGGTTCCCACGAGGACATGCTCACTCTAACCCTCAGACAAGGGAGGGGGATGGAGCAGGGCTTTCTTGCTTGTTCTGGAAATAGCCCCAGCACGGAGTGGGGGCCCGTGGGCACACAGCCCCTACTTACTGAGGTGCTGTCGTAGCCACTGAGGAGGCTTTCGGTTTCTCTCTGTTAGCAAAACCGCAGGGAGCGTCACCCACCCTCTTTGTCACATGGAAGTACTTCGTATGATGAATTCCTAGAAATGGGATTATTTAACATAATTTTAAAATGTGCTTTTAAAATGTGCCGTCACTTCTCGGCCTTTTGGCTAAGATCAAGTGTGAAGTATGCCCCCAACTAGATCCTGCTGCATTCTCTTCTTTACTGTTGTTTTTAAGGGCTATAGAAGGGGAGTTCCCGTCATGGCGCAGCGGAAACAAATCTCACTAGGCACCATGAGGTTACTGGTTCGATCCCTGGCCCCTCTCAGCGGGTTAAGGATCCGGCGTTGTTGTGAGCTGTGGTGTAGGTCACAGACAAGGCTTGGATCGGGTGTGGCTGTGGCTGTGGTGTAGGCTGGCAGCTGTAGCTCCGATTCAACCCCTAGCCTGGGAACTTCCATATGTCGCAGGTGTGGGCTCAGCCCCTGCCCTGTGCGGTGGGTGAAAGGATGCTGCTGCCACAGCTGTGCTGTGGGTTTGATCCGTGGCTCGGGACTTCCATGTGCTGTGGGTGTGGCCATAAAAAATAAATGATTTAAGATATAAAAAGTAATAAATTCCAGTGGTGAGTCGTGGATCGGTGAAATGTTTGTCTTTTGCCAGGAGTGCTTATCATTACACTAGTAATAGGTGTTTTATAGAAGAATCTGCAGCTACAGTAAACATAAATGATTTTTTAGATGTGAAGGAAAATCCTTCCGTAGGCACTAGGTGGAAGAAAATCAGACGGTTCTCTTTCGCCCCCAGGTGACCCCCAGGACGGAGCCCCCCGTGGGCAGTGTCGGTAACAGTCTGGAGAGCGCCCTGCACACGTCCGCACATTCCACTGAGGAGGCGCTGCCCAAGAGGCCGGGAGGGAAGCACTGCAGAGGTGAGCCGTCGGGCCGCGGGGACCTGCGCGGGGCGCTGCCTACCTGCCTCCAGGTCTTTGTGCTCGCCCGGGGCGCGTGTGTTGGTGTGTAAATGCTGCACGTTCTCTGTGAATGTTTCTTGGCTGCAAAAATCTTAACATCCTGATGTTGACCAAGGGGAAAGGGGGACGTTGCGAGGCCCCCTCCCCGCCGCTGCCACGGTGCATCCTCGGTCCTGGAGCAGCACGGTCCTCCTGGACCTGGTGCGGCAGCGGGGCGTTCGGCCTCCTGAGCGCTGGACATGTGGCTCCCGGGACGGATTTGGTTTGTTTCAGTTCCTTGCGGATGCACTAGTTCAGTGTGGACGGCGGCCGCCACTTGGACAGTGTGGCCCTGAGGCAGGGACGTGGGGAAGCCGACTCTCCTGGACTCGGGGCAGCTGACGCTGTGCACACACGCCAGCCAGTCCCGCTGAGCGGAGCAGAACGCGGGGACCAGCTCGTCCTGTGCGTCTTCCCTCCTCTGTCCCCTTGCGTCTCGGGCACAGATGCCTCATGAGCAGCCCCCAAGCGTCTGCAGCAGCCCCCCTCCCGCATCACTGACTCAGGCGCTCGCCGGCGGCGCCCGCCGCGCACGCGGTGAGAGCAGCCTCGCCTGGCAGCCTGGGAGCGCGCGGGCTAGGCCTCCCTGCCCCGCCAGCCGGGCCGGCCGTCTGAAGACACAGCAGGGCCTCGGTTCCCGGGGTGGGTGTTGTCACTCGCTCAGAGGGACCCCATGCTCCTAACGTGCTGTTCAGGGGAGGGGGCCTCCGGACAGGGCGTTGCTTCCCTGTCCCCAGACTGTCCCACAGGGAGCCTGGTGCAGCGCCCTCCCGTCTCTGGGCCTCTCTCTTCACCTTCGTGCTGCCTCCTCAGGACCTAAAAGTCCCGACCCCTCGTCCCTGTGGACGGAGCTGCAGACTGCATGGCTGTGCGCTTTGGGCCACAGCGGGGCGGCCGGCTCCAGCCCCCGCTGTGGCTGAGCAGGGCAGGAAGGCAGAACTGCAGTCGGACTGTGGCTCCCTGTTCTCAGACGTCAGAGAACCGCAAAAACCTAGCGAGCCGAGTGTTAGTCACCTGCAGAGGAATTACCTCCACTCACCCGTCAGAGGGCCTGACCGCTTCCGGAAATTGGCCAGCGGGTTAACGTGGTGTGTTGGTCACCCTTTCCCAGCACCCGTTACCACTCTCTGGCAAGCCCACGGCCCCTCTGAGTGTTGCTGACCTTCTCCTGCTGTCTTTGCTTCACGGCTGTGTTGGGTCGTCTCTGCTTCTTGGAAGTCCTCAGTGACACGGGAACGCAAAGAGGTCAGGCTGTTGTGTTTCTAAAGTGCAGAAGCCCAGGGGACGCGGTGTCCCAGCTCTCTGCATACACGGGCCCCCCTGAGCTTCCCAAGAACCTTGGGGGGGCTCAGGTGTACCCTGGTTCATCCATTTCACAGGCAGGAGAGCTGAGTCCCAGGCAGGCCGCGGTCCTCAGATACACTGAGTTCCCAAGCCTGAGATGCCAACACCTGCCTTAGACAGAAGAGACTGGCAGGAGGTCACGTCCACGGGCAGAGGTGAAAGCCTTCCCTCCTCTCGGTTGTGACGAGTTTCAGGAACGGGAGTCGAGAGAACAGTCCCTGGTTCCCAGCATCTGGCGCAGCAGAGGTGCTGGACCCCTGCTCCTTCCGAGGCTTGAATCACTCAGGACAGCCGTGCGGCGCTCTTGTGCACGCTGGGGAGCTCTGTGTCCTCTGCCAGCTCAGCCCCTCGTGGTGATTTTGACTGAGACATCTATAATGTAGGGGGTGAGGCCGAAATTACTAATAGTATTCTCAGTGGAAGGGGTTCTGTGGCTTTGTTCTTGGAATTTGGAGTAACTTTTTTTTTTTTAATTATTCTTTTGTGAGCCATGGAAGGAGGTAGAGTTTCATTAAACTTAATTAAACTGCAGATCATTTATCAGCAGTTCTAAACTTTTTTTGCCTTCTCAAAGACCCTTTGCATTCTTAAAGAATTCCAGGGAGGGAGTTCCCATCGTGGCTCAGTGGTTAACAAACCCGACCAGCATCCATGAGGACAGGGGTTCTATCCCTGGCCTTGCTCAGCGGGTTAAGGATCCGGCATTGCCATAAGCTGTGGCGTAGGTCACAGATTCGGCTCGCATCTGGCATTGCTGTAGCTCTGGTGTAGGCCAGCAGCTACAGCTCCAATTCAGCCCCTAGCCTGGGAACTTCCATATGCTGTGGGTGTGGCCCTAAAAAAAAAGGACAAAAAAAAAAATCCAAACATCTTTTATTTATATAGGTTATATCTATGTTTGCAGTATTAAAAATTGAAACTAGGGGTTCTGGTCATGGCGCAGTGGTTAACGAATCCGACTAGGAACCATGAGGTTGCGGGTTCGGTCCCTGGCCTTGCTCAGTGGGTTAAGGATCCAGCGTTGCCGTGAGCTGTGGTGTAGGTCGCAGATGCGGCTCAGATCCTGTGTTGCTGTGGCTGTGGCGAAGGCCAGCGGCTACAGCTCCTATTCGACTCCTAGCCTGGGAACCTCCGTATGCCGAGGGTGCGGCCCTAGAAAAGGCAAAAAGACAAAAGAAAAAAAATTGAAGCTAACTTTTTTTTTTCTTACCTAAGTAAATGCTCTGTGTTGTGTGCCCCTCTGGATTTTGTGTTTGTCCTGCGGCATCATTATGATGAAAGATAATAATTCAGCAAAGAGTGAATCCCAAAAGTCTTGTACTTTTGGTAAAATAAACCTTAATTCCAAGTTAGAACATGAATAATAGTAAGACAGAAATTACAGTAAAACCCGAGTCCCCACGGTGGCAAAGTGGGTTAAAGGATCTGGCGCTGTTGGAGTTGCCGTGGCTCAGTGGTTAACAAACGCCGCTAGTATCCATGAGGATGCCGGTTCATCCCCTGGCCTGACTCAGTGCGTGAAGGATCCGGCTTGCCCTGAGCTGTGGTGTAGGTCACAGACAAGGCTTCAATCCCACGTTGCTGTGGCTGTGGTGCAGGTCAGTGGATACCACTCTGATTGGACCTCTGGCCTGGGAACCTCCGTGTGCTGCAGGTTCGGCCCTAAGAAGACAAAAGACCAAAAAAAGAAAAAGAAAAAACCACCACTCCAAAAAACAAAGGATCTTGCATTATCTCTGCGGTGGCTTGGGTGGCTGCGGAGGCAGAGACTCCGTCTTCATCCCAGTGCCGTGGGTTAAGGGGCCAGTGTTGCCGCAGCTGTGGCGTTTGTGGCAGTAGTTGCTCATATTGGATCACTGGCCTGGAAACTTCTGTGTGCTGCAGGTGCGGCTATAAAAAAAAATGACAATAAAACCGAAGTGTAATATATTTGCTGGTATGTTACCTTCTCAGGCTGCACTGGGGATTCTTGTTGCGCTTGGAATGGAGAAGCCTTGGTGGTTTGAATTTCTCTGTTGCTCCTTTTTCACCCTTTGATTATGAAGACTTTGAAACATCCAGTAACGCTGAGAGAATTTTCCAGTGAACACCTGCCGCCTAGACCCCTCGACTCCATCCGCACTTTGATTTTACTTGATTTACTTCCTCTCTTCAGCCACTGAGACATTGTATTTTTTTGATACACTCTAAAGTAAGCAGTTGTTTTGGCTTTTTTGCTGTACTTTGGTGCATTCTTACTCTTTTAAACCCCGTCTGCTTGTAGCCTCCCTCTGCTAGGGATTCTCTTCCAAAACACAGAGTGCAGAGTTACTGGAGTGACCCGTTTCTCAGGCCCCTAAAGAAGGTGCGATTAGAACATAGGGACAGAGCTGATCTGTCGTGACGGCTTCAGGAACTCCAGGGCTCGGCTCTCTCCATGAACCCCAGTGGAGAGTCACAGAGCAAGGGGACGGGGGTCGGCTTTAACTTCTCCGGCTTTGCTTGGAGCAGACAGTGAACTGGTCCCCATGAAATAGAAGAATCTTGCAAGTGTGTTGTTCCATGGTGTCCAGAAGCCCTCCTGCTGGCCCTTGAGAGCAGTGGTTCAGGTTCAGGAATTTGAGTGGCCTCTTGATGTCATCAAGACATCATGGACAGCTGGAGGGTCCGCTCTGGTGTTTACGCCTTGGAAGTCGGTGAATGCTGCAAATTAGGGGCTCCCCCCGCCCGCCTGGCCAGTGGTTAAGCACGTCCCAGGGCACCGTTGGAGTGCCCCTCCCCACCCCCCATCTTCCATGCCGTCCTTGTCAGTACTCCTCCTTGAGCACCCTCCTCTGGAGCTGCTCTGGTGGAAGGTGACAGCTGTCCCCCTGGGGGCACACCTGCTCTTACTCTCTTGCTTGGCCTCCTTGGGCTCCTGGTGGCTCCCGGGCCAGGCGGTGGCTGCTGCTGCTCCGTTGATGACGCTCAGGTATGTAAGTGCAGCCGGACCCCAGCCTCGTGAACCTGCTGGTCTTGGTCCATCTCCAGATCCCAGACAGACCCACGCTCTCAGACGGGATGTCTCAAGCGGGACCGTGATTTCACCGCCACCCTAAGCTGTCTCAGCCCTGGCAATGGATAGCAGCCTTCAGGGTCTCCCAGGAAGGGAGGCCTTGCAGCCCAGGCAGGCCTGGCCCACAGGGCCGTCGCCGTGCCTTCTTCTAGGCCCCGCAGCCACCACCCTTGTTCAGGCTTCATCCTCTGTGCCCTGTGTGTCTGCTCCCCAGCCGTGGGTGGGAACCTGCCAGGCGATGCCACAGCTCCCCTTGTGCAGGGGTGAAATGGCTGTGCCCAGGGTCACAGAGCTGGAGAGTGTCACGTTTCAGACCAGACCGGTCTGACTGCAGAGCCCTTGGGTCCCTGGCCTCCCCCGTGGGTTGGGGGCCAGCCCATCTGCCTGGCCTCCTGTCACTCGTCTCCACCATGACACCTTCCTCCAGCACAGATGCTGTCACACCTGGGCCTTGTCCAGCATGTCCCTGTGCCCGAAGGGCTCTTCCCTTTGAAGACTAGCTCAGAGGTACTGCTGTGGACTCTAATTCTTTCATCACTATGGCCGCTGCTGTGCCCAGTGCACCCTGAGGCTGAATAAAACGCTTGCCGTAATAGGTAAGCGAGTGAGAGTCATCAGGCCCCACCTTCAGCTGCCATCCCCCTAACCATTCAGGTGGAACGTGTGTCCATTTCCTATCTTTGCTACTTTAGAAATAGCTTTGGAGTTCCTGTCGTGGTTCAGTATCCATGAGGATGCGGGTTTGATCCCTGGCCTCCCTCAGTGGGCTAAAGATCCGGCGTTACCGTGAGCTGTGGTGTAGGCTAGCAGCTACAGCTCCACTTCGACCCACGGGAACCTCCATGTGCCGCAGGTGCAGCCCTAAAAAGACAAAGAAAAAAGAAAAATGTCTTCTATCAGCTTTCTGTTTTCTGGATCATGGACTGCTTTTGTTTCTGTCTGTATTTCTGGAGAACTGACAAGTTCATGCAGCGTAAGCCAGATGATAGAAAAAAGTCAGAGAAAGAAAAAATTGCAGAGTTCTTAAGTGTAACATGACCTAAAAAGATGGGCAAGAGGATCCGTTTAATCCGAGCAGTAGTGAACGTTCAGAATTTAACACCAGTTAAAAGCAGCAACATCTTAGAAAATTATTTCCATTAACAGAGACAACTAAGTGAGAAAGTAAGTTGATATTTTAGGAACATTATTATGCAGCTGAGACGTTTAAGAATACATTTTTTTTCAGAGTTCCTCTATAGCTCAGCGGGTTAACGTCCTGGCATTGTCACTGCTGTGGCTTGGGTGGCTTCTGTGGTACAGGTTCAGTCCCTGGCCTGGAATTTCTGTATGCCGGGCGTTTGGCCAAAAAAAGAAAAAAGAATACAGTTTTTCAATTTTTAGGCGAAAACTAGATTTCAGTAAATTTGTTGTTGTTGTTGTTCATGGCACCACAGCTCACGGCAGCACCAGATCCTTAACCCCCTGAGCGAGGCCAGGGATGGAACCTTCATCCTTATGGATGCTAGTCGGGTTCCTTACTGCTGAGCCACAAAGAGAACTCCCTTTTTTTTTTTTTTTTTTTAATTTCAGTAATAGAATTTTAAAACTGGAGGCATCATCTGTGTTCCTCTGGTTCAGTTTAAGTATGAAGACCCCAAGTTCTATTGTATGGAACTTGAGAGAAGGTGTTTGTGCTAGAAATTTTTTTTCGTCTTTTCCCACAGTCACAAATAATTACCTCTACTGTGATATTTTTGTTTTTTGTTTTTTGGGTTTTTCTTTTTTTTTCTTTTTTTTTTGTCTTTTTGCCTTTTCTAGGTCCGCTTCTATGGCATATGGAGGTTCCCAGGCTAGGGGTCGAATCGGAGCTGTAGCCACCGGCCTACACCACAGCCACAGCAACGCGGGATCCGAGCCGAGTCTGCAATCTACACCACAGCTCACGGCAATGCCGATCGTTAACCCACTGAGCAAGGGCAGGGACGGAACCCGCAACCTCATGGTTCCTAGTTGGATTCGTTAACCACTGTGCCACCACGGGAACTCCTATGATATATTTTTTTAAAAGCATGGTTTTGGTAACTTTTGAATTGGTTTCTTGTTATTGAGCATTTTAGAATTCAGCTGTTTAATAAACATACGTGAAATCAAGTACAAGACATAACAGGAAACTACCAACCACCTGGGTTTTTCCAGAAGATTTCAGGGGAGAAAGGGAAGGTGTTTCAGAAGAGGGCCCCGTCCTTGGGCCTGTTAAATCCATTATCTGTGGTCTCTTTTTGTCTAAGTACTGATGGGGCCGTCAGCCCTTGGAATCTGTTGAGGCCACGTGGCAGTGAAGGGGCGTGGCCCTTCGGCGGTGGCCGTTTAGCAGGCGCTCCCCAGGCTGAAGACAGGGGAAGCCTGTCCCGGAGGAGTGGCTTTGGGGTCAGTCGTCCTCCCAGAATGGTCCGCGGCTCCAGCAGGCCCTGCTCACACCCTTGAGGATGCTAGTCTGGGCCGTGACCTCGGTGCCGTTCCTGTTTTCCTGGCTCTTCTACACAGGTCTAGCCCGCCCTCCTTGTGCGGTTGCGTTAGTGTTTGGGTTTGTGAATTAGCTGTGGATCCAGTTATCAAGATGGTCGTTGGGAGCAGTTGCACCCTCACTGTAGGCTGTGTGCTCTAACTCGGGTCATTGGAGAATTCCTAGCATGCCTCTGGAATAAGAAAAGAGGAAGCGTTTGAACACACGGAATGTTATTCTATTTTATTTTTATTTATTTATTTTGCTTTCTAGGGCTGCTCCCGCAGCATATGGAGGTTCCCAGGCTAGGGGTCGAATTGGAGCTGCCGCTGCCGGCCTGCACCACAGCCACAGCAACGCCAGATCGGAGCCGCATCTTTGACCTACATCACAGCTCATGGCAATGTCAGATCCTTAATCCACTGAGTGAGCCCAGGGATCAAACCCACAACCTCGTGGTTCCTAGTCGGATTCGTTTCCGCTGCGCCCCGACGGGAACCCCTCAACACATGGAATTTTAAGAGGGAGAAGCACGCCATCCTTTTCTTTGTGTCTCTCCTGTGAGCAGGCTGGTGGCCTGAGTCCTCTGTCCCAACCCCATGTGTCCTGCACAGCCCAGACCCTGGGAGACCCTCCTGTCTGCCCGCCACAGAGCACTGTCCCCTCCCAGCCCCTGCAGACGCGAAGGTGCGCGTCCTGGCTCTGCTCTCTCCTCTCCCTGCAGGTGCTGCACTGCCGCCTGGCCCCTCAGGGTGGACCCAGGTTGGCTTGTGCTTGGCGAAAGTGTTGGGACTTACTGTGTGGGCACAGGGCTCACAGGGCAGTGAGAGGCCGGCGGCCGCGCTGTCCGCCAGCCGACTTCAAGTGGGCCTCAGCAATGTGTGTGTGCACACAGGTGTGTACCCTCAAATGGGGAAACACGGTCCAGATCTGGGGGAAAGCCAGCCACGATTCTGCTACCGACACAATGACCTCTGTCGTTTTTTAGAATATATTTTAGTCTTCCTTTTCCATTTTAAACAACTGTGATGTTGTTTTACATCGATTTGTAGTTTTTCAGGTAGTATGTGAGCCTTTTTTCCTGTTTCCGTTTTTATAAATGTGGTTTGTAATAGCTCCAAAGCTGAGGGGGTGCTTAAGCGTCTTTTAATCCTAGTTAAGCACCCCCCAGCCCCCCCTCCTGAGTTAACCACCATCACTGCCTCACGGGCCATCGGGGATCCACACCCACGCCCCATCCTCAGGGCCTGTGTGGACACAGGTACGGCTTTGGGGGAGCAGGGACCAAGAGGAAAAGAGCAGAACTGGAGCTCCCACTGTGGTGCAGTAGGAACAGAGGCTTCTCTGCAGCACCGGGACGGAGGTCTGATCCCCGGCCCAGCACAGGGGGTTAAGATCCCTGACCCAGGAGCTCCATCTGCCTGGGAGCGGCCCAGAAAGAAAAAATGACAGCAAAGCCGCAGAACTTTGCAAGGGGGGGTTTTGTCCAGAGCTGCCCTCGTGGTGAGGGGCTGCGGGCCGGTGGCTGGTGACACTGACACAGGCACCATGTTGGGGATCTGATGGTTTTTAAAAGCCTCACAGACATTTCAGGGCTGTGATCCAAAATGCCTCTTTTATTTGAAAACAGCTGAGTGGCATTCATCCGCTTTTCACATGTTCCTGTCCAGAGATGAGTCACTTCCTGTCTTCGGTCCAGTTGGGGTTTTTTCTTCTTACTTTTTTCACAAATCCTGAGAGTTAGTCCTGGAACTTTTAGGCGCACGTCGTGTTCTGGGGCCTGGCGCGTGCCGAGCACCTTTCTCTGTGTCCACTGACTGTGTGCTCTGCTGTTTAACAGAGTAGGGCTCTGGCACAGGGTGAGGTCATCGTGGGTCCGCTTTTAAACGTGGTTGGGAAAAGCGCAGGGCTGTTTGTTTGCTGACGGTCGGCCCGAGGAAGCGGGCCAGGCTCGGCGAGCAGTTTCACGGCGCGCGGTGGGAGTTGCTCGACGGCCAAGTGGACTCTTGTCTTTGTTTTGCCAGGAAGGAAGTGAACGTTACTATTATTTTTAGAGTAATTCCTTCCTGCAAGACGCTATTTTAAGCCTCAAGTGCTCTGAACCGATTGGGTTTTTGTGTGTCCCAAGATGCATATCACCCTTGGTGCAGCTTTGCAGGCCTTTAGGGAGGCTCACGAGAGAAACACTCAGGGGCTGAAAGGTCTTTGCCTCGACGGACCGTACCCTCTGAGTGCGAGAGCCCAGCCCCTGGCGTGTGGCCCGGCGCGTCGCAGGAGCCTCGGAGGGCGAGCTGGGGAAAGAGCAGTTGTGGGTTAGAGGCGGCCCTGGCACGCTTTTTCTGCAGAGATGCAGACAGTCAGTGTTCCTGGCTGGGAGAGGCGTTGGGGGTCTGGCACCACTGCTGGGCTCTGCTGTTGTGGGGCAGAGGGCAGCCATTGACGGGCCGTCACCCACTGGCCTGGCCGTGTGCCCCCGAGACTGCTGACACAGACAGCCGAGGGCGGCCTGCAGCCCTGCCCCGGCCGAGAATAGTGCCGCCTGGTAGAAGCCCCTGGGCTGACCGGGATCCGTGTGTGGTGCAGCAGGGGCGCCGCTGGCCGCGTGTGGCTGTCGGGCTCTTAAAAGGCGCTTGTGCGACCAAGGAATTAGATTTTTAATTTTATTCTATTGTAATTCACACCAGGTTAGGTGGGCTCGTGTGCTCAGTGGCAGCCGTGGTGGGCACTGCAGGGTTAGAGCCTCCCCGAGGCCTGGTGCGCAGCGTTGCTGGCTGTTCCTGGGGCGCTTGGACACTTAGGGGAGGAGAGAGGTCTGTGGCCAGAGACCTTGGCAGTTGTTGTTACTGGAACTAGGTGTATTTGTCGCAGGTCTTCTCAGAGCCTTTAGTATGCTCATGTACACGGGCAGGCTCCAAAAAGGAGTTTCCCAGATTTGTCCCTGAACTTGGGACTGTGCAGCTCTCTGGGAGTGGCCCTGAGCATCTTGTGGGGCCGTGTGGTGGTGCAGCCTCCGAGGAGAGCTGCGGGAGTGTCGCAGGGCAGGCTTGCCGCGCCTCGTCGAGGCTCACGTTAGACAGGTCCTGTGGGTGGCAGCCGTCCGCGTGGCACCCGCCACGGGGCCTGCCTGCGGAGGGAGCTCGCCGTCGCCCTGGCGAAGCCTCCCTCGTTGGCAGGGTCTGGCCTCCGCAGCAGGGTGAGCTGAGCCTTGATGTCACACAGCCAGACGAGGACGTGGGAAACACCGGTGTCTGAGTCAGACACGGGACGTGCGCCCCTATGTGGTTCGGTCTGGAAGCTGCGCCAGGTTTGATGAGTGTTTTATTTCTCACAAGTATTTCTGCTCACATATTCCGACTTCCCTGGCATCTTAAAATTGACGTGCTTAAAAGCTTAATTGTGTCATTTTCTTTTTGAAGAAAAAAAAAATGCAGCCCTGCACGAGGAAGGGAGGCACAAAGAGGAGGAGAGCTTGGGCCTCGCCGACGGCGACGGTCCTTTCTTGTCACGGTGCCCCGTGCAGCTGCGGCCTCTGCATCCTCGCTCAGCTCTTGGAAGCAGCTTTAGGGGGCCGTGGTGTCGCCTCCAAGGCCGCTGGCCCGGCCCCTCCAGCCGGCCCTGCCCCGGGACAGGGAGAAGGCCATGCCAGTGGGCGGCTGGGCGGCTGGGCGGCTGGGTCCACCTGCTGTCCCAGCTGAAAGGGCCACGCGCTGGCGCCGGGCGGAGGCTGGAGCAGGTCGTGCCCGCGCGCCCTCAGATGAACGCGTGTTCTCTTTGCAAGCACCGCTCCTTGTCTGTTTTGATTTTTGCCTCTTTTTTTCTGTTTCACTCTTAAATACGCCCTCACCTCGGAGCGTGCAGCCTCCTGCATCCCTCGTCCGCCCTGCGTCCAGGCAAGCTCACCCCGACGCGGAGACCCGGCGGCGGCGCCGGCGCGGAGCCTCCCTGCGAAACCCGCTGCTGTGTTGACGCGATGATCACGTGTGCTTCCAGCCTTCGTTTCATTTTTATAATTTTGTCTGTTGTGTTTTGTTTTGTTTTGTTTTGTTTACTTTTACAGTGAGTGTTGAAAAGATAGACCTGAAAGGATTGTCACACAAAAAAAATGAAAGACATGTTGAATGTTCCTTTGAGGTAAGACGTTAAGTTTTTTTCTCTCTTTTCTCCTCTCAGGGATAGGAAGGAGCACTTGTCACAGATAGACGCTTCTTTTCTCCCAGTAAAAGATGGGTCCTTTGGCAGAGCACCGTGCCAGTGCTGTGGGAGCGAGAGGTGGGCTGGGCCCCGTCGGGGGACCTGCTCCGGGCGGGGCTGGGTGGGCCGCTGGCCGGCGGCGGCGGGGAGGGCCCGGGCTCCTGCACGGCCCGGAGGTGATGGTCCGCTCCGGGCCCGAGTGCCGGGGGACCGAGGGCGGTGTGGACCTCATCCGGGCCCCAGCCCTCCACTCGCTCAGAGGGGACGGGGCCTGGGGGGAGTCGGGTGAGACAGTCCCTCCAGGGCTCTCGGGACGGGTTCTGGATGGCGCAAGCACCTGCGGAGGTGAGCCGTGCTTCTCCCACACCTCTCGGCCGACAGGAGCGCCCGGGCCTGTGTGTGGACTGTTCTCCGGACTGCCATGCTCAGCTGCTGGGAGCTGGTCCCCAGAGTTGGCTCACGTGGAGCCTTGGGAAGATGCAAGCGTTCTGTATGTTGGGATGACAGCTCTCCCGCGACAGTGGCGGAGACAGCGTCGGTGTGTGAGGCGCTTGTCTGGGGCTGGCGGGACCGCCGGGCTCCTTCGCATCCTTGGGCGGCCAGCTCCTCCGTGTGACTGCTGCGACCTCCCCGGGAGGGGCCCTGAGTCTCGTGGGCCGAGACGGCAGCTCGGACGCCAGCCCTCACGTCCTCAGGTTTTCATTCCACGCACCCAGGCGCTGAATGAAGGCGGGGGGGGGGGGGGGGGGCAGTTTATTTTCAGCTTCTTTCAAGGAGCATTCTTAAAACAGCTGCTGGACACTTGCACGTACATCGTAAGCGCCAGAATGTTTTCGTGGTCGTGCTTGGCTGGGGACGAGGTGTCCTGGCTGGCTGTGTCCCCAGGGTTCTGTTACTCGCCTGGCGTGTCAGCGAGGTTCTCCTTGGGCACACTGCCGGCCTCCCTGGGCTCTGTCCTCAGGCGCGTTAGCTTCTGGTTAGTCCGAGTGCATGTACAGTGGGCACGTCTCTGGTTTCTCCAAGACCATAGCTCCGTCACAGTACCTGACGCACTTGTGCTCCTGCAAGGTCAGGTCTTCATCTGGTGTGGGAGGCGCTGCAGGGGCAGGTCACTTGGTGGTGTCCGTCCAAAATGTGCGGGGAGGACTTCCTGCAGGTGGGGGCTGTCAGCGCTTGAGACCAGCGCCCAAGTCTCAGCCTCCGCAGGGCCTGGTCAGGGCTCGGGAGCCCAGGGCGCCCCTGACCCTGGGGGTGTCCGCTTCTCTCCTGCCCTGCTGTCGGCTTCTGGCTCTTGGATCTCCCCCCCACACACACAGGGCCCGCCTCTTGGGGAACCGCTGAGCGCCAGGCCGTTTGGGGGCTGCTGATTACACGGGGCTTGGCCTCGCGCCCAGTCCGCAGCCTCCCTGTAAAGAGACGCGCTTCAGCAGGACAGACCCTTGGCCTCACACAGCCTCTCCCAGAGGAGGGACTTATGATCAGGATGGGGGACAACAGGCAGCCAGGAGAGGGACACCCCGAGTCTTCTGAAAGCAAAGTGGGCAATTCCACCAGGTGCCTGGGGCCGCCAGCCTGTAGGTGGGTCCTGGCTCTGACGCCACCTGTCACGCGGGGTTCACGTTCCGTTAAAGACATTTCCATCCCAAGTGGCGAAGCTGAATGAAGCATTTGAGTGCGTAAAGCAGCAGCTTCGGTTGTCGAGACGCTTGCTTCTCCTGATGCGCTAACAGAGGAGAGTGGAGCGAAGTGTGACCCTGCACCAGCCGGCAGCTGGGCGGGTTTTCTCGCAGGAGCAGGAACGTGACGGGCCCGCAGCAGTTCACACTCAGACCGCATTTGTGGGGTGGCCACTGGAGGCACAGGGGAAAGAGGGTCGTGTTTTTAAAGCGACTGTCCTCTTAGATGCAGAGTGTGCGTTTGCTGTGTGCCTGTCCTGTGCAGGTGAGTTGCTCTCCTGCTGGTACGGGGTGGCTGCTGGCAGGAGCTAGCGCGTGGTGCGTGTGTGCTCAGCTTGAGGCTCCTGTTGCGCTAGGAAAGCAAAGTGCTTTATAGTCACGCGGCCGCAGTCGCTCCTGCTCGCAGCGGTCAGAACTACGGTTCCGGAAGGTCCCGTGTTGGCTCAGCAGAAACAAACCCAATTAGTAGCCGTGAGGACGCAGGTTCCATCCCTGGCCTTGCTCAGTGGGTTTAGGATCTGGAGTGGCCATGAGCTGTGGTGTCAGTCAAAGCTGGGAACGTCCCTACGTTGCAGGTGTGGCCCTTAAAAAAAAAGAAAAAGAAAAAGAACTACATTCTGTGAAGAGGGCAAAGCGCAGAGGGAGAGAACGGCCCTCCACGGGCATTTCAGCGCCCTTGCTGTCATGCTGCATGACTCCCTACAGCATTCTTCTGTTGTAGGAATCAGCGAGAGGATTCCAAAACTTATATGGAGAAACTGTAGAGCAGTAAGACCATTTTGAAGAAAAAGTTGGGAGTTCCCGTCGTGGCTCAGTGGTTAACGAATCTGACTAGGAATCGTGAGGTTGCAGGTTCGATCCCTGGCCTTGCTCAGTGGGTTAAGGATCTGGCATTGCCGTGAGCTGTGGTGTAGGTCGCAGACTTGGCTCTGGATCTCATGTTGCTGTGGCTCTGGCGTAGGCCGGCGGCTACAGCTCCAATTGAACCCCTAGCCTGGGAACCTCCACATGCTGCAGGAGCGGCCCAAGAAATGGCAAAAAAGAAAAGAAAAGAAGAAAAAGTTGGAAGATTCCCATGATCTGATTTCAGCACCTGGAATTCCCGACACGGTGCTTTCGATGGAGGGTGGAGGCGGATCACTGGGGCAGGACAGGGGCCGGGTTTAGACTCAGGTGTAAATGTTCATTTGATGCTTTTTGAACTTGAGAATAACTTGGATGGCATTTTAAGTTTTAATATTTTTTTATTTTTTGATGGTGCTTTAAAAAGTGTTTTTTATCTTCTAATTGACTTTATTTTTTTACATTTCTTTTTTTTTTTTTTGGTATTTTCGTCTTTTTTTAGGGCCGGCATATGGTGCTTCCCAGGCTAGGGGTCAAATCGGAGCTGCAGCTGCTGATCTACACCACAGCCACAGCAGCTCAGGATCCGAGCCATGTCTGAGACCTACGCCACAGCTTATGGCAACACCGGATCCTTAACCCACTGCACGAGGCCAGGGATCGAACCCTCGTCCTCATGGATGCCAGTCGGGTTTGCTAACTGCTGAACCATGAAGGGAATGCCTTCTTTTTTACATTTCTTGTGAGCTATTTCACATACCATAAAATGCATACATTTAGTGGTAAGTTTTTATTTATTCCGAATCTCGTAACCATTAGCACGATTTTAATACTTTCATCACCCCAAAAAGAAGTCGCGTAGGGAATGGAGGTCTGTGGCCCAGCAGTTGAAGAACCTGGCATTGTCACTGCAGCAGCTTGGTCCCTGCTGCGGTGTGGGCTTCCTCCCTGGTGGGGAGAAGGTCCACGTGCCATGGGCGCGGCCAAAGGTTGTTTAAAAAGCAGCTCGGGAGCCACGCCCAGCTGTCCTCCGCTCCTCCCTCCTCCCCGAGTCCCTGGCAAATCCTAGGCCGCCTTCTGTCTCCGTAGACGTGCCTGTGCTAAGTGTTTCTCGCAAGCGGAATCACATACAGTTTGTCATCTTTTGTGCTTGGTTTCTTTCCTGCAAATAACGTCCTCAAGAACCATCTGTATTGTATCATGTATTGTTTTCTTTCTTTCTTTCTTTCCTTCCTTCCTTCTTTCCTTCTTTCCTTCCTTCCTTCTTTCCTTCTTTCCTTCTTTCTTTACTTTCTTTCCTTCCTTCCTTCCTTCCTTCCTTCTTTCCTTCTTTCTTTCTTTTTCTTTCTTTCCTTCCTTCCTTTCTTTCTCTCACTCGCTCTCTCTCTCTCTCTCTCTCTCTCTCTCTCTCTCTCTCTTCTTAGGGCTGCACCCACAGCATGTGGAGGTTCCCAGGCTAGGGGTTGAATTGAAGCTAATAGCTGCTGGCCTACACCACAGCCACAGCAACGCCAGATCCGAGCCGCGTCTGCGCCAGATCCTTAACCCACAGAGTGAGGCCAGGGGATTCGTTTCTGCTGTGCCACGATGGGAACTCCTGTGTCATATAGTAAGACTTTTTTTTTTTCTTTTCTTTTTTTGGCTACACCCACGGCATATGGGCCAGGGATTGAATCCAAGCCACAGCTACCAGCCATGCCACAGCTGTGGCAACACCAGATCCTTAACTCATTGTGTCTGGCTTGAGATTGAGCCTGCTCTGCCACAGAGGCAATGCTGGATCCTTAACATGCTGCACTGCAGCAGGAACTCCCAAGACTTCTGTTTTTATGGCTGAATAATATTCCACCGTGTGGATACCCACATTTTGTTAATCCATTAGCAGTTTGTTGATACACTTTTGGGTTGTTTGTGCTTTTTGCCTCTTGTGGAGAACATGCTGCCATGAACGTCTGAGAACAGGTTTCCTGTGGACAGACACTTGCGAGCCTCTCAGGGCTTCGCCTCCGTCCGGCATCCCTGGGCCGTGGGGCAGGTCTGCGCTTAGTCCAAAGGGGCTGCACCGCTCCACGCGCCCCCGGCTGGCACGTAGAAGGAAGGGTCCGCCGTCTCGGCATCCTCACCCGCGCTCGTTGTCTTCCGTCTTCTTCGTTAGCCGTCCTAGGAGGTGGGAGCTGGCACTGCATCGTGGCTCTGACCCGCACGTCCTCGTCCTGGTTGCTGCTGGTGCTGCACATCTTTTCATGTGCTTACTGGCCAGCTGCGTATATTCTTTGAGAAGTGTCTGTTCAAATACTTTGTCCATTTTTCAATTGGGTTTTATCTCTTTTTTCTTTATTTTGGGGTGAGGGATGTGTCTTTTATCCTTCAGTTGTAAACAAGTTCTTTTTATATTCTTAATACAAGTCTTATCAGATACGTGATTGGCAACTGTTTTCTTCCCTTGTGTGGGATTTTTTTTCGTCTTCTTGATTCTGACCTTTGACACACAGAAGTTTTCTAATTTTGCCCAAGTCCAACTTAACTACTTTTTCCTTCGTTACTTGTGCTTTTGCTGTTATGTTTAAGGAATTATGACCACACCCAAGGTCATCAAGATTCACTCCTGTGTTTTCTGATGAGAATTTGACTGATTCTGCTCTTAGATTTAGGCCTTTGATTCGTTTGTGGCTAATTTCTGTGTCTGCCGTGGAGAAAGGATGTGGAGTCATCCTTTTGCATGGGAACGTCCAGTCGTCCAGCAGCATTTGTTGCGAAGACCATTCTTCTCCCCCACTGCAGGGTCTGCACCCCCCTGCTGAGAAGCAGCCGATGGGAACTGCGAGGCTTGCTCTGGGGTCGCCTTTGTCGTTAGGCCAGCACCACACTGTGGGCGCTGTCGCTTTGTAGTAGCTGCTTCAGTTGGGAGGTGGGAGTCCTCTCAGGTTTGTTCTCCTTCCTCGGGATTGTCTTGGCTTCACTGCATCGTCCGCATTTCCGTGTGGGTTTAGGAGCGGCTTGTAGGGTGTAGCGCCAAGCTCCTGCTGCCTGCAGCTCTGGGCTGCGGGGGCCCTGCGCGGGGCTCAGGGGCTGGTGTTGGTGACGGGTCCACCCCACGGGCCAGGCCTTGCCTGCCTCAGGCCAAGAGCCCGGGGTGCCGCACAGCCCTGGTCGGTGGGTTACTGACAAAGGCAGGGAAGTAGTTCAGCGGAGAGCGGAGGGTCGCGGCAGGGCGGTGCCTGGGGCAGAGAGCCACGTGCAGCAAGAGGAGCCCTGGTCAGACCTCACCCTTAGATGGACGGCCACTCAGAATGGATCACAGAGCTAAACGTAAACCCTAAAACTGTCAAAGTGCCAGAGGGAAGCATAGGAGAAAACTTGGTGACTTAAACAGGCAGAGAGATTTCTTAGAATAATGAAAATATCATCCACAGAAGACAAAGATGCATGAATTAGACCTTATCAGAATTTAAACTTGCTCTTTGAAAGGCCCTGTGGAGAAGATGAAAAGACAAGCCATAGAACTCGGAGAAGAATCCTCGTACATTCCACATCTGATAAGGGATTTGTCCTGAGACGGTGACGGGAACTCTCACAACTCAGGGAGGGGTTCCCGTCATGGTTCAGCGGGTTTAGGACCCAACATAGTGTCCACTTAGTGACCATGAGGATGCGGGTTTGATCCCTGGCCTCGCTCAGTGGGTTAAGGATCCAGCATCGCTGTGGCTGTTATGTAGGCCTCAGTTGCAGCTCTGATTCAGTCCCTTACCCAGGACATTCCACATGCCACGGGTGCAGCCATAGAAAGAAAAAAAAATTTCAGTGGTGGGAAAATGACCCAATAGAAAAAATAGGCCAAAGATTTGAACAGACATTTTACTACGAAAGTTGTATGGCTGGCAGGTAGCGTGTGTGAACAGTTGTGAGCACCATGGGCTGTTTGCAAAACGCTGAGTCAGACCACGGTGAGCTGCTGTCACAGCCTGGTGGAACAGCTAAAAGTAATAGGCTTGGCCACCCCAAGTCCTGGCAGGCACATGGGAGGACTGGGGTCGCACACGGCCAGCAGGCGCGCACAGCGGTGCAGCTGCTTTAAAGGTAGCGCGTATCCCTGAGACATTGTCAGTTCCCCTTGCGGTCAGCAGCCAAGGGAACAAGAGCCTCTGTGCATAGAAGGGTTTGCACGTGACTGTTGTCCCAGCCCAGATGTCCCGAGGCCAGAGACTGGATCCACACACTGGGCTCCCCTGTCCACACAGTGGGACGTTCCTAGTCTGGGGTGGGGGGGAGTCATCGATGAGCAGCAGTGCGCATGGAGCTCCGTGGCCGCGCTGCGTGGAAGACCCCAGAGGAAAGAGGACGTGCTCTATGTAGCAGGTGCAGACAAATCTTCAGGGGCAGAAAGCAGACCAGTCGCGTCCTAGGGAGACGCTGGGGACAGTGGCGGGTTCGTTGTGCTGGTGGCGTGGTGGGCTCCCGCGCGTATTTGGCTGTTGGGCTGCTGAGACTGTCTGCTCTGTCTGTGCATTTCATCGCCAGGTAGAACCCACTCAAGGTTTTAAGATTTTCCTGAGGATTAAAGCTTTATTTTGTCCACATAACCTTGAATGATGAAGATATACAAATTGTCCTTTAATAGGTTGTCTTTTGAACATGGGAATAAATAGCTGTTGTCCTGTGGCCAGAACAAGAAAACACTTTATTTGGGGTGTCTGCCTTACCACAGGCAGAAGTACCCTCTGTTGCCAACGGTGTAGGAAGACTTCAGAAACAGGTTTTTTCTGAAAGCTTTCACTTATTCAGGGAGAAGTCAGCCCCCCCCCCCCATTCCCCAGTTTGCTCAGCCTTGTTTCGCTCTAGTTTTCATTTTTGTGTGGTGGTGTTTTCCAGGATACAAATGAAAGGTTATTCTTTTATAGGAAGACAAGTTACAAGCAGTGGGAGTTTCCTGTTCTTTCCCATGGAGTTGGCTTTGTTTTTGCTGCAGTTGTAGTTGCTCCTTACAGGTCCCTGGGGAAGTTCACTCAGTAGACAGGAAGCAGGTTGGATCTACGCACATGCGAAACGTCCACATTGGACCAACGCTTCCTGAATTCCCTGTTGAATGCCTACAAGGCTTTTTAAAATAAAGTTTTCTTTACTTATTACACACGAAGGAAGGGCAGAGGGAAAAAAATCAAGAGTTCCCACTGTGGCACAGGGGGGTTGAAGCGTCTCTGCAGCACCCAGACAGGTGTGCTCCCTGGCCTGCGCAGTAGGTGAAAGGTCCAGCGTGGCTGCGGCTGCAGCTGCAGCCGCAGCTGCCGCGTAGGTCATGCCTGCGGCTCAGAACCATCCCTGGCCCAGGAACTTCCATATGCTGCAGGGTGGACAAAAAAGCAAAAAACAAAACTAAGCAACGTCTAAAGATCACTTGAAACTCCTAGTAGGCAGGAGAGTTTCATTGACTCCGGAAGAACTGCAGGGCTACTGCTTCATTCCATTCTTGGATAAGAACCCAACATTGCATTGATTTTCGTGCTGTCTTTTCTTTAAAGGTTGACTTTTTCATTCCAGAACAATTTAACAACAGAATATTGTATCACTATTAGCTAAGGATGAGTCCTGGCAAATTTTTTTTTTTTTCTTTTCTTTTTGGTCCACCCTGAGGCACATGGAGTTCCCAGGCCAGGGATCAGATCCGAGCCGCAGAGCTTTCAGATCCTTAACCCACTGTGCAGGCAGGATCAAACCTGCGCCCTGGCACTGCAGAGCTGCTGCCAATCCCCTTGCACCGTATCAGGGACCCCTTGGCGACTGTTCTTTTAAATTTAGTGTCTCCGTCAGCTCTGTGTGGTCAGCGTCCAGTACTTGTGCATTCATCACCAGGGCTCTCAGGGACCTGCTTCTTTTGAAATACACCTCAGTGGTTGCATGATACTCCGTTTTACCTGGAGTTCACTGTCGGGGTTGGTTTGTTGCTTGGAAAACAGCTTCACCCCTAAAGTTTTCTCTGGTTGTGTTCAGATGCATCTGGCATTCCACTGGGTGTCTCTTTGAGCTGTGCACTGCTCCGGCCTGAACGCAGGGCTTCAGCCTGGTATAGTCTCATCTCGGGGCCCTGGGTCATCATTGCGGGTCCCTCCTCCCTCCCTCCCAGCTCTGACCCCTCCTCCTGGTTCTTGGCTCACCCCTTGTCTAGTAGCTCCTTAGAAGTGCTCCCAGGAGGAACAGCCTCTGAGACGTTGACGTTGGCGCTGTCTTCATCCCTGTGCCTGACACGTGACTGGGAAGTCCCTGCTGTTCTGGGCGTCGTTCTTCCTTAGGGATTGGGAAGCACTTCTGCCTGCTGCTTTGCACTGTTGCTCTTGAGAGGCCTGTGTCTTTGATTCCTGATCCTGTGCTGTGACCCGTCTTGTGCTCGCCGGAAGTTTTTAGGGTTCTCTTAGTCCCAGGTGTCAGCCTGCGTCTCCGAGCCCTGCTCGGGTGCAGGTGCGCCATCATCCCGAGGCTCGGCAGCCCTTTTAGCTCAAGGCCGTTCATCGGGGAACCCTCCCGTGGACCACTCCTTGGCGTGCCCTCTGCCCTCTTTTCCTGCTTTGGAACTTGTGCCGTCTCCACGTTGAACCTCAAGACTTGTCCTCTGGCTTCACTTTTTTCCTTTGATTTTTGATCAGCTCTGTGGGAAACGCCCCCGTCTTCCATCTCTTGAATCGAAGTTTTCATTTCTGCTGTCCCGCCTTTTATTGTTGCAAAGAACTGTTCTCTGACGATTCTTTCGTCGTAGCACCCCGTCCTTGGCCGTGCTTTCTTCTCTTAGCTCACCGAGAGCACCAGTGATGGGTTTAGCTTTGGCAAGTGGTTGTCCCTTCTGCGCGTGGCGGGTGTCTCCTCCAGGCTGCCTGCTCTGTGACGGCTCGGCCCGTCTGTGTGTGCAGCTCCAGAGCTCCTCAGCGGTCTGGAGGCAGGTCTGGGGCTGGGCCGCCTGCTCCCGCGGGGCTGTGGCCGGAGCAGGGGGCAGGGCCTGTGCGAGGAGGGAAAATGCTGCCCCACGTGCTCCAGAGGGCGCTGAGGCGGAGTTAGATGGTGAGTCGGTGGAATTAGACGGAGCGTGGCGGAATCCTCGGTATACCTTACCTGTTGTGTGCAAAGTGCTTTTTTGTGTGTATGCTTAAGACTCGGGAGAAGCTGCCTCCGGGAAGTCTCAGTGGCTCGGAGTCAGGGTGGGCGATGGGAAGGTACTGGGTCATCCCCAATAGGCGGTGCTTTGTCCTGGTGGTTCCTGAGACCGTGGGGCGGCTGAGGATCGACGCCCACTTGAACTGGACAGAGCACATGTCTCTAGAGCCTGGTGTGACGTGGGGCTCTTCTCCCGTGCCGTGTCCCCGGCCCTCCTGGGGCCTGGCCTCTGCTCTGGGGGGGGCGGTGGGGTGCGGCTGGCGTCGACCCGTGTCAGGTGGTGATGCTGAATTCAGCTTAGAAGTGGCTCTTGGCTTCCAGTCTGTGCCTGCTGTCTGCCCTTGGAGGAAGCAGCTCCCTTTGGAAGTCAAGGAAGAACATGCCAGGAGCAGGCAACCTAGACAAGTTGTACCTGTTTAAAAGAGATCGTTGTCAGAGGTGCCCCCCCCCCACCCGTGGCTCAGTGGGTCAGCAGCCTGACTGCACTGGCTCGGGGCACTGCCAAGGTGTGGGTTCAGTCGCTGGCCTGGTGCAGTGGGTTAAAGGATCCTGCATGGTTGCAGCTGCGCCTCCGTTCCAGTCCCTGGCCCAGAAACTTCTCTATGCTGCAGGTGTGGTCCCCCCCCCCAAAAAAAGAAGGTGTAACTGTCAGGGAGGCAGATTGTCATCTTCAGCAGAAAGCCGTCTGCCCGCGCTGCACCTCCTCTCGGGGTGTTGGTCTTAGTTGAGTCAGGGCATTCATATGACATGAAATGAGACCTGGAGAGACATGCTGTCAGCCGTGCTTTGTGTCACACATCTAAGGCTGGAAGGTCTTCAGCTTTCATCATGGAAATCACAGGTGTTTTATGTGGGTGGCAGCTCACTCTCCCCGAAACTTCTTTTTAGTGTTGTTGTAAGATTTGATTGTTTCAGACAGAAAAAATGGCTTAAGTATTTTCATTTCAGTGTAGGAGATTTTGGGCAGCATGGCACGTTCCTTCAAAAATGCCAGCACTTGCCTTGGTGCATTCACGGAGGCCTGGAGTTCAGAGACAAGGAGAGACCCCTTTCCTTGATCAGCTTCTGTTTTAAGGGGGCTTGAAACACACCCCCATTGTTGTGAGATGGAGGGACAAGGGTGTGGATTTCAGCCGCGTGGGGATGGCAGACTCGGCGGCTGATCCTCGGAGGGTGAGGGCAGGTGGGGGCACAGAGTGATGTGTTGCGTCTGCGCTCCGTTTTCTCTTCATCAGTGCGCATATGATGCTTCCCTTTGGGTGATAAAATACACTTGGTCAGGTATTTCCTGGCTTGCGGGCCTCCAGTGGCTTCTTCCGGGTGCGAGGGAAGGTCTTCTTTCGTGGTTTGACCCCTCTTGTTCCGGGCCTCCCTCCCGTCCCGTCCTGTCTGTCCCCCTCAGGAGCAGGCGGAGGGGGAGCAGGCCTCTGTCCAGGGCGCTTTACAGTCCGCTGGGGAGACTGGCGGCCGTGAGGTCCTGAAAGAAGAGTGAAAACAGACCTGCCAGGCTTTGTGCAGCTTGCGGGAAGACGATTCTGATGCTCTCTCCCTGAATTCTCTGCGCCCTCCCCACCCGTGGGAGGTGTTCTCTGCTCTCCTGGCCCTGACCGCTTGCTCTGGCCTGTTGTCGCCCGTTGACTCCCGTGCCACCCCCAGTTGTGTCAGATTCCAGAGGGCAGGGCCCGGCCTCATCTCACCAGTACCCATAGCGGCGAACGTGTGCCGAGCTGCTCCTTGTTTGGGTGAGCTCGTTTCTGGTAACTTGTTGATCCCACGTGCAGAGTTGTGGAGACTGACCTGAGCAGAGGGGGTCCGCCCTGGGACACGCATCTGGGGTGCCAGTGACTTTCTAGAGCTTTGAGGAGCAAGCCTTCGACTCCGTGCTCCATGTTTAAATTATCGTGCAAAACAGGAACCGAAGCTTGAATGCCTGGAGTTAGGGGAACGACCCTCCGTCACGAGGCCAGGGCTCCGTTCCTAGGGCGCTAGGGCTCGTCACACCGCTGCACCCGCACCAGCCGCGCACCCCGGAAAGTGTGGTGTGAATCAGGTATGTGGTGTCCGTTTTTAAGGTTTGTTTGTTTATTTGTTTTTAAGGTCTTGTGGTCTGATTCTTCAGTAACATCAGTAACCAAATCTCCCTCTGAAGTGACTGAATTTATTTCAAAGGTAAGGTAACTGAAGGGCTCTTACACCCATTCCCGGGGTCTCGCTCCCCAGTGGTCGCCAGTCCTGTCCTTTCTGAGGTCGCTTCCTTCAGCCCGCACCGCCAGCGCCGTGCCGGGAAGGGGTGCCGCCCGGGCCCACGCCCCGGGTCCTGGAGCCCCCGCGCCTGCGCCCCCCAGTGGTTGACAGTGAGACGAGGCGGCAGGTGGCAGGTGCTCGGAGGCCCGAGGGGGGGGTCAGGCTGTGAGGTTTCGTGACTGTTGAGCCGAGGCCAAGGGAGGGGCCCGCTCGGGCAGCGGGGGTTAGAGACGTGACTGCTCCCACCTTTGTCTGTGTACACCTTGGGTTTTCCTGTTTGTTTTAAATATCTTTTAAAATGGCAGTATAGGTGGGGTACATCCTGTTTGTTTTTAAATTGGTTCAACAAATATCAAGAGGAACACCTTTTGACCTCCGCCTGTGTGTGACAGACGTACCTAGCTCTGTGTCTAAGGTCCCCTGGCCCGTGCAGCCCCAGCGAACCACTGTCTTAGCCCTCGTGATGCGTCGGAAACAGTCCCTCTCTCCAGAGGGCAGCTTGCATCTGGATTATGAGAAGAAGGATGTACGCCTTCGGAGAAGAGCAGGGTTTGGGCTCCGCTTGAGGAGCTTGGACAGAAGTCGCTTGATGTGCCCACTGTGGAGGCCGCCCCGCGTGGAGCCGGCCCCGGGGCCTGCTTCTAGAGCCACGGCTCCTGCCCCGGGGCCCCCTCCTCTGCGCCCTTCAGAGCACCGGGGTCCCCGGCCTGGGCCTCCTGTTCTGTGCGCTTCCTCCTGAAGAGCAGCGCGCTTTCTCTGGACGCCGCTGGCTGATGGGCCCCCCCTCGCTGTGGCCACTCACCTGTCTGGTGGCGGCGGCGGCTTGTCGGCTGGCTCCAGGCTCTCTGCCCTTCCTGGGTATCGGCTGCGCTGTCTTCCAGCAGTCTTGGAAAGTTCCTGTGCATTCTCTCTCCTGCCCCACTCCCTTCCCTCTTCTGGGCGTTGGGCTGCGTGTACTTGACCCTGCCGTTCACTTTGCTTCGGTAGCTCTGCCCGCGGTGCTCATGAGCCTTGTTGAGTTTGCTGAATTCCTCTCAAGTACCGTGGCTTTGGGTTGTTTTTTTTTTTTTCCTTTAGTTTTTCCTGGCTTTTCCATTTGATATGTGTTTTAATAAGGTTTCCATCTCTTTGATGGTGTTACCCACTTGTTCACACATCCTGGTGGCGGTCTTTGGGTCTTCCTGCTACATCTTTTAGTCCACTGAGCGTAGGTGTGCTCAGTCCCTGTCTGGTAGTTCCAACATCTAGGTTATTTCTGAGTCTGGTTCTTGACCACAGGTTCCCCCCCCTTCTTTTAATTTGTAATTTCTGAGTGAGTGTGAGACATCATGTCTAGAAACCAGCCCGGAAGTAGGCACGTGGCAGCGGGTTCATCTTGCTGGGATCGGAGCTGAGCACCGCAAGGCTGCCTCCTCGGGGAAGGCCCGCCGGCCCCGTGAGCCTCAGGAGGCGCCTCGGTGGTCTTGCTGGGCCTGTGGCACAGAAGGCTCTCTCTCCCTGCTCGGTAGACGCCTCACTCTCCAGGGGAGACAGCTGTGACTTGGGCCTGGGGACGGGAGGGATGGCCCTGCTCCTGGCACAGGGCCTCTGGGGGCTTTCTCAGCATCCCGGCCCCTTCCTTCCCCGGCAGCAGCTGGCCTCCCCTTTGCGCTGGTGCAGGACCCTCGGCCCACGAAGGCTTCTCGCCCCTTCCTCAGGGCCAGAGGGGCTTTGTTTGTCCTCTGCCCATGACCTGGTGCCAGAGGACTTTGTCCTCCTCCTCCTGCAGAGGAAGGAAAGTCTTCTGCCTCATCCCCAGAAACGTGGGGGCTTTGCTTGATCTCTCATCTCAGAGCAGGAGCCACTTGCCCCAGTGGCTTACGGGCTTTTTGCTTTGGCTTGAGAGCGGGCTCCAGGGAAATGCACGGGGTTTCCCGCTCGGCCCCCGGGGCAGTCAGCCCCAGCCGGGCTCCCCGTGGAAGAGAGCTTGGGAATGAGGGCACGGTCCCCGGGGTCTGGGGCTCCGGGCTGACGGCTGTCTGAGCTGCACTCAGCCCTTACGGATGCGCTCATCTCAGCCGCCCTCTTCCTCCTGCTGGCATGGTGGCTCCTTCTTCCGCGTGCTCTGCCTCAGCTGGGACAGCTCACGTGTCCCGTTTGTCCTCGGAGGGTCCCTCTTGGAATCCGGTCACAGGGTGGCCTTGCAGCTCGGCCGTCTGAGGGCTCAGGAGAAGGCACTGCTGTGTGTGTGTTGGGGGCGGGTGGTGAGCTGCTTCTTGATGATGCCCCGCAGGGAGCGCGGCGTCCTGAGTGGCTCCTGCATCCCAGGTGCATGCGGGGCCCCCCCCCGGGCCCCCAGTGGCCCCTGGTGTCTCGCCAGCAGGTGTCACCACCGAGCACCTGCCCAGGCTTTTCTCCAAGCGAGGCGTCCTGGTTACCTGAGAGGAATGTTAACGTACGGTGTACACCTTTCCGTCTCTTTCAGTTATCTCAGCTTTATCCTGAAGACAACTTGGAGAAATTCATTCCTTGCTTAGCTGGCCCAGATTCCTTTTATCTAGAGCGAAACCACGTGGATCTGGAAGCGGACCTGAGGTAACGCCCGTCACCACACGCGCCCGCCGTACAGGCAGCCCTGCGGTGGCCGTGGCGCGGCCGTGACGCAGGGTGACCGAGGGTGGCAGGCGGTGACGGAGGGCCGGCGGCCGTGTGTGCGGGGCGGGCGGGGCCCGGCCGCGACGGCCTGCTGGTCGAGCTGCGCTTGAGGGACTTGGGGCTCTGGGCGGTTTGGGTGTCCTCTCTCCTCCAGGGACCCTCCTCAGTTACGGAGCAGTGGGAGGCAGATTTTGAGGCTGTGTGAGGAAGGGAATCTCAGGGTACCCGCCAGCATTTAACAGAATTCTGGTGCTCCTAGGAAACAAAAGCTGGTGACGGCTTCTGTCCTCTAGCGGAAAGGAAAGCCTGTTCGGGACAGAGCGAGGACTTAATAAAGTCTCCTGGGCCCAGGGCCTCTGGACCCCTGATCGCACCCTGCGACTAGATTCACGGAGAGGCAGGCCTGCCGCCAGGGCCCTGGGGCCAGCAGCTGAATGACAGCATGGGCTGTGCTTGCGGCCAGTGTCCTGCAGTGTAGTACAGTGTAAATAAGGAAACGGGGCGTTCCCATGGGGGCTCAGTAGAAAATCATCTCACTAGTATCCCTGAGGACGCAGGTTCGATCCCTGGCCTCTCTCAGTGGGTTAAGGATCCGGCATTGCCAGGAGCTGTGGTGTATAGCTCACAGAAGCGGCTCAGATCCTGCATGGCTCTGGCTGTGGTGTAGGCCGGCAGCTGCAGTTCTGATTCAACCCCTAGCCTGGGAACCCCCATACGCCACAGTTGCAGCCCTAAAAAGACAAAAAAGAAAAAGAAAACTAAAAATTTTTTTCCCACTTCGTTTTTGGTAATGTATTTTAATGCTGATAAAACTATTTTGTTTAATTTTCAGGTATTTGGCTGCGTTACCTTCTCACATATTAAAAAATGACCATGTTAAGAAATTTTTCAGCACTTCATCTCCCACCCAACAGCTTCAAAGTCCAAGTGAGTTTGAAAGATGTAGTTAAATAAAAATAGAAACATCTTTATAGTCTGTAAGTTTTATGACATTTATTTTAACTCGTAGGTCCTGGCACCCCTTCTCTTCCTAACGTCGGTACCGTGATGGGCATCTCTGGAAGGTGAGGCTTCTGCTTTGTGACCAGCGCACGTCCCGGCAGCCCTGTTACCCAGCTCGCTTCCCACCGTGTGTAAACAGTTGTTTCTAAAGTGAAGTCATTTTTTTGTCTTGCTCTTGAAGAACACGGAGGGAAGAATTGGAAAGAGAGAATCCACTTGTCTTTTTAGGCTGTGCCTGCTGCATGTGGGAATTTCCAGGCTAGGGGTTGAGTGGGAGCTGCAGCTGCCACCCCACACCACAGCCATGGCAAAACCGGATCTGAGCCGCGTCTGTGACCTACACCACAGCCACGACAATGCTGGATCCTTCCCCTGCTGAGCAGGGCCAGGGATCAAACCCACATCCTCATAGAGACAATGTTGGCTCCTTAACCCACTGAGCCACATGGGAATGCTGAGATAACCCACTTTTTGATTTCTTTAAAAAAAAAAAAAAATTCTCAGAGCCACTGGATTGAGAGCATTCCTAAAGACTCTTATTGCAAAGGCCAGTTTCTGGGTCCTGAACATTCTAGGAAACCGAAATTTCTAAGAATCCTCATTTTTAGAATCTCCTAGGGTGATCAAGCCCACAAAGGGCCAGAGTTGCTGCTCTAGGAGTTCCCCTACCACACGGGGCCAGAATGATGGTAGCAGTGCTCAGGTGACAGACAGACTGTCTGCCTGGACTGACAGCCAGCTCTAAAGTGGAATGACGGAGTTCCCGTCGTGGCGCAGTGGTTAACGAATCCGACTAGGAACCATGAGGTTGCGGGTTCCGTCCCTGCCCTTGCTCAGTGGGTTAACGATCCGGCGTTGCCGTGAGCTGTGGGGTAGGTTGCAGACGCGGCTCGGATCCCGCGTTGCTGTGGCTCTGGCGTTAGGCCGGTGGCTACAGCTCCGATTCACCCCCTAGCCTGGGAACCTCCATATGCCGCGGGAGCGGCCCAAGAAATAGCGAAAAGACAAAAAAATAAATAAATAAAGCAGGATGACGTCACAGGCGGCGCGCACGCATGCTCCCTCTCTCTCTCTCTCTCTCTCTCTCTCTCTCTCTCTCTCTCTCTCTCTCTCTCTCTCTCTCTCTCTCTCTCCCCCTCTCTCTCTCTCCCCCCCCCCCTCTCTCTCTCTCTCTCTCTCTCTCTGTCTGTCTGTCTTCTGCCCCCTCTGCCTGGTGTGGGCAGACACACACCACGTCTGCGAGTCTGCGGTTTGACGTGGGAGGACGGGCACAGAAAGTGCTGCTTTTGGTCCTTTTATCTTTCCTGGAATTTACTTTTAAAAAAACCAATTTGGGAGTTCCCGTCATGGCTCAGTGTCTAACGAACCTGCCTAGTATTCATGAGGTTGCGGGTTTGATCCCTGGCCTCGCTCGTTGGGTTCAGGATGCGGCGTTGCCGTGAGCTGCGGTGTAGGCCGGCAGCGGTAGCTCCAATTCAAGTCCTAGCCTGGGAACCTCCATAGGCCGTGGGCGCAGCCCTAAAAAGACCCCCCCCCAAAAAAAGAAAAAAAAATTTGAATGTTAAAGATTTTGGAGTTAGTTTTAATATGATTTTCAGTATCATCCTGGGATAGAAGTAACAGAAAGAGGAGCTCCTGTTGCGGCACCATGGAAACGAATCTGACTAGTGTCCATAAGGATGCAAGTTCGATCCCCGGCCCCACTCAGTGGGTTAAGGATCCGGCCCCTGCAGACCTCTGCCCAGGCCAGGCTCCGTGGTTAGCGATGGACACGGCTGCACTGCAGTCCAGGTGTATGAGCTGGTCTGCAGAGGAGGCCGTAGCCTTTCGACAGCACCCGTCTTCTGTCCCACAGGCCTGTGTGTGGAGTGGCCGGCATCCCGTCCTCTCAGAGCGGCGCCCAGCACCACATGCAGCACCCGGCCAGTGCGGCCGCCCTGCCACACTGCTCGCACGCGGGGGCTGCGGGCTCGGCGCTGGCCTACCGGACCCCGATGGACAGCTCGCCCACCATCCTGATGCCGTCCGGTCTGCAGGCCCCTCAGCCCCAGGAGCAAAATGGGATTTTAGACTGGCTTCGGAAACTGCGTTTGCACAAGTACTACCCGGTCTTCAAACAGCTCACGATGGAGAAGGTGTGCTGGTCGGATCTGCTGCGTCTCTCACGTAACCGCTCTTCGGGCCTCATTCCTGGGGCACTGAGTTGTGTTCCGAGTGTGTGACGAGGGGTCTTAATACCCGCAGGCGGCCTGCGTCTGTGAGCTTTTGCCGCAGGACCCGCGCGCCTTTGGGTTTCCGAAGGCTGCCTGCAGCTGAAGCAGAGCTGTAACACGATGGTTCGTAGGATGGCTTTTTTAAGATAGTTGGAGGTCCTTGCAAGTTAGGTGCTTTCTCCCCGTGACGTAAAGGCTGTTAGGTCTCCAGCAGCCTCACGGTGGGTAGTGAGTTCTGGTGTCCCGCCTCTGTCTTAGATGCCCCTCGACGTAGGCCTTTTCCCAGGACCCCGCATGCTCGGATGCAAGTAAGCGGCTGTCTGATGATTTGGCTTCATTTAGGGTCATACAGCCAAAAGAATAGATGAATTTTTTGTATTTCAAGCAGTCCTACATGGAAACTACTTCTTCCCGAAGAGAGTTTTGTCATGGAGTGTTTTTTTTTCAGTGTTAAAAAAAATTCTGGGAGTTCCCATCGTGGCTCAGTGGAAACGAATCTGACTAGTATCCATGAGGACACAGGTTCGATCCCTGGCCTCGCTCAGTGGGTTAAGGATCCGGCATTGCTGTGAGCTGTGACATAGGTCACAGACGCAGCTGGGATCCTGTGTTGCAGTGGCTGTGGTGTAGGCCAGCAGCTGTAGCTCTGTATTCGACCCCTAGCCTGGGAACTTGTATGTGCCATGAATGCAATCAAAAAAAAATTTTTTTTTTCTGAAATTTCTTGTTTCATTGCCACTGATTAAAGTAAATTAGACCAGGAGTTCCTTTTGTGGCGCAGCGGAAACAAATCCGATGAGCATCCATGAGGTCGTAGGTTCAGTCCCTGGTCTCGCTCAGTGGGTTATGTATCCGGTGTTGCCGTGAGCTGTGGTGTAGGTCACAGATGTGGCTCCGATCCCACGTTGCTGTGGCTGTGGCCCAGGCTGGCAGCTGCAGCTCCGATTTGGTCCCTCGCCTGGGAACCTCCGTCTGCTGCAGGTGTGGCCCTAAAAACAGAACAAAAAGTATTAGACCCTTACGCGCTGTTTGAATCTGAGCTCCCCCTGCTGGATGAAGTGACGTGATGGCTGTTATCTTTGTAAACATTTCATTTTTCCAAAAATCTGCAGTGGACGAATCTAGAAATCAATCTTGACTTCGAAGAAAAGTACACTTTTTTTTCATTTCTGGCTGCCCCACGACAAAGGCGTTCCCAGTCCAGGGGTCGGGTCTAAGCCACAGATGTGACCTGTACCACCACTGCCGCAGTGCTGGATCTTTTAACACGCTGCGCCGGACTAGGGACCGGACCTGTGTCCTGGTGCTGCAGAGACGCTGCCTATCTGGTTGTGCCCTAGCAGGAGTTCCAAGAAACACATTTGAAGTATATTCTCAGAACTCTCAGTTTATGATTCATAAATCTTAAAGACAACAGATTTTACTAACCTCGGTGATGGTCCCTTTAAAAAGTTTCAGTTTCTCGTGTGAGCTGAAATGGCTAAAGTCACAAACCATGTTACATGGCCTGTTGAGAGCCAGGTGTGCGGCCAGTGGCTTGGGTGGCCATTCGCTTGGGATGGTTTCTCCTTTTCTGGGTCATTTGCTGCCCAGCAACGTTGCCATTGTCCCTGGAGTGAGCGTGATTTGAAGAAAAAAGAACTGCTAAAGAAGACTAGGCTCCTGTCTGTGGCAGGGTTGCTGGCTTGTGTTTGGGTGTGGGGCTCCTAAGAGGGATCCACTCCAGAGGCTGCCTCTCTGCAACGGTCGAGGCTGCAGGACACTGTGTGCAGTCACCTGCCAGGGAGCAGGGCCTTCCAGGTGCCCGAGCTCGACCGTCCAGGAAGGCCCAGTGGACACAGCCCGTGACTCTCGTGAGCATCGTGTGCTTTGAACTGTGGGTGCCACGTCATTAATCAAGTAAATGTTTTCCTGTCTCTAATCCTGTTAGGTTTGAGTTGTTCACATACTCTAGAGGCGGACTAGACTTATTAAGCTCCAGGTTATTTTCTTTCAGAATCCTAATTAATTCTCAGTAACTTCGTAATTTGTTTCTTCTGTGGTAGTTTCTGAGCCTTACTGAAGAAGATCTGAATAAATTCGAATCCCTCACCATGGGAGCAAAGAAAAAACTCAAGACTCAGCTGGAGCTGGAGAAGTAAGCGTGAATGCTTGTGGAATGTGTGTTCATTTTAGGTGCCAGCGTGCAGAACAGGTGCTGGGATTTATCAGTGACTGGATTGCTTTTGATTGCTTATGAACTCTGATGCTTTTATTTTATTTTATTTTTCTGTCTTTTCTAGGGCCGTACCCGTGGCATGTGGAGGTTCCCAGGCTAGGGGTCCAATCGGAGCTGTAGCCGCCGGCCTACGCCACAGCCATGGCAACACCAGATCCGAGCCGCGTCTGCGGCCTACACCACAGCTCACGGCAACGCTGGATTCTACCCACTGAGCGAGCTCAGGGATTGAACCCGCAACCTTTTGGTTCTTAGTCGGGTTTGTTAACCACTGAGCCAGGACGGGAACTCCTCTGATGCTTGTAAATGTCTATGGACGTGGCTTGGGTTTGCTGGAAGGGCCTTTAGAGTGACTGACGAGTCAGAACGCGTCTCGTCCCCCTGGCCACGATCTGGTGGATGTCACTCTTCTGGGGAACGTGTGCACCTGGCGGAGTTGGGGAACCACCGGCGGCTTCTTCAGCAGAATCGAGCCCCCGCTTGTTGGTGTGCTTTGCTCTTGTACAGGGAGAAGTCGGAGAAGCGGTGCCTGAACCCCGCGGCCCCCGCGCCGGTCAGCAGCAGCGGAGTGGCCCGTGTGCCCCCCACCAGCCACGTGGGGCCGGTGCAGGCGGTGCGAGGCAGCCATGCCGCAGGTGGGTGGGGCCGCGACTTCGTCGCTGGCCGTGATTTTAGCTTTTACGGTTTCTCCCGTAGGAAAACAGCAGGGACACTGGGTTGGAAGCTGGAGTCTGGTGACTCCTGCAGTTGTCTGGGCAGAAGGGGTCCATCTGGCGAGAGGCTGAGAGGAGAATGGACGCGCCCTCCCCTCCGGGCAGGCTTGGGGCCTTGGGGCCGTCTCGAAGGGCTCTTGCCCCCCCACCAGGCTTCCTCTGCTTCCTGCCCTCGTCCCTCAGAAAGCGCTCCAAGTATCAAAGGGACGGCGAACCAGGAAGTAAAAACGGTGCCTCTTGTCAGCGGGGGTTGGACCAGAAAGGTCTTGGGATCCTGGGCCCCGAAGACAGAGGTCTCGGGGTGGAGGCGGCTGCCTCTGGGGCACCTGGGGGCCGGGGGACCCTTCCTGTCCGGCAGCGTTTGCTCGGGGAGGCTGAGGCTTGGTCGTGCGCATCTGCTACCTGGCGAGCCTGTGTGACGAGGAAAGGACAGCACCTGCCTCCTTAGGGTTGACGTGAAAGGGAGTGTGACAGGCATGTGCCAGGGGCAACGCGGGCATAGTCGATGCCGGCTGGCAGGCGCCTGTTGGTGACCTGCAGCACCTGGACCCCAGTGCCGTCTTCAGACTGTCACCTGTCCCATGTCTGCAGCGCTGCGGGTGGAAGTGGAGCAGCCCCCTCACCAGACAGCGCGGGAAGGCAGCTCCTCTGAGTGCTCCAGCTCCTCGCCCAGCCCGATGGGGGTGCAGGCCCGGGAGGAGAGCTCGGACAGCGCCGAGGAAAACGACAGACGTAAGGCGCCCCGCGTGCCCGCCCGCCCGGCCCGGCCCGGCCCGGCCCGGCGGCTGTCTGACGCTCTTTCCGTCTCCAGGGCTGGAGGTCCACTCGGAGGGCGCCGACAAGGACAAGCCGGTGACGCTGCTGAACCACTTCACCTCGAGCTCCGCCAGACCCACGGCCCAGGTCCTGCCCGTGCAGAACGAGGCGGGCTCCAACCCGTCGGGCCACCACCCGCTGCCCCCCCAGATGATGACGGCCTCGCACATGGCGCCCATCCGGATGCTGAGCTCCGTGCACAAGGCCGAGCGGGGCGGCGCCGACCTGAAGCTGCTCTCGTCGTCCGTGCACTCGCTGCTGTCTCTGGAGGAGCGCGGCAAAGTCTCCGCGCCGAGAAGCGGCCTCAAGGTGGACAAGGGCTTCGGCAATGCCATGCTGGACGTGCTCCCCACGTCCAGCCCCCATCAGCCCATGCAGGTCCTCTCGGGGCTGGCCGACAGCAGCGCCATGGCACCCGCCGTGTCCTTTGGTCCCCGCACCAAAGTGGTCCCTGCATCCGCGCTTGACAGGGCGATGAAGCCGGCGCAGCAGCCGGGCCTGGGGGCGGAGACCAGCACCGCTGCCCCCGGGACGTCCAGCACCGTCTTCCACGTGGCTCGGCCACCCCTCAAACTCCTGGTGTCCTCGTCTGTCCCTGCGGATTCTGCTGTCCCCGGGCAAACGTCCTGTTCCAGTAACGTGCAGATAAGTGTGCCCCCTGCAATAATCAACCCCCGGACTGCGCTGTACACAGCCAACACCAAAGCTGCCTTCTCTGCGATGAGCAGTGTGCCCGTGGGCCCCCTGCAGGGCAGCTTCTGTGCGAACAGCAACACTGCCTCCTCCAGTAGCCACCCCTCCACGTCCTTCGCAAACATGGCCAGCGTGCCCAGCTGCCCGGCTCCCAGCTCCAGCCCCGCACTCTCCTCTGTCCCCGAGAGCAGCTTCTACAGTGGCGGCGGCGGCAGCTCCCCCGGGAGCGTCCCCGCCTCGGCCCAGAACCACCACCACCACCACCACCATCAGCAGCAGCAGCAGCCGGCG
This sequence comes from Phacochoerus africanus, assembly GCF_016906955.1. NCBI lineage: Eukaryota > Metazoa > Chordata > Mammalia > Artiodactyla > Suidae > Phacochoerus > Phacochoerus africanus. Next base: position 1,885,588 of record NC_062551.1, read on the forward strand.
CCCCAGCAGCCCGCGCCCGCCCCGCCGCCCGGCTGCGTCGTGTGCACGTCGTGCGGCTGCAGCGGGAGCTGCGGCTCGAGCGGCCTGACCGTCAGCTACGCCAACTACTTCCAGCACCCGTTCTCGGGCCCGTCCGTCTTCCCCTTCCCGTTCCTGCCCTTCAGCCCCGTGTGCGGCAGCGGCTACGTGGGCGCCCAGCAGTACGGCGGCGGCGCCTTCCCGGTCGTGCACTCGCCCTACGGCGGCGGCGTGGGCCCCGAGCCCGTGCTGGGCGGCCAGTCTGCCTTCGCTGTCCCGCCCGTGCAGAACTTCATGGCAGGGGCGGCGGGCGTCTACCAGGCCCAGGGCTTGGTGGGCAGTAGCAATGGTTCCAGTCACAAAAAGAGCGGGAATCTCTCGTGTTACAACTGTGGGGCCACGGGCCACCGCGCTCAGGACTGCAAGCAGCCGTCCATGGACTTCAGTCGGCAAGGTAAAGGCTCCCGCGGCGGCGCGGCCGGGCGGGGGGCTGTGTGTGCAAGCTGAACACAGTCTGCTTTCGCTGCTTGAAAGTGGCAGCAGGTGATTTTTTCCGACGCGCTCTGAGAAAGCGAGCGACTGTGGGCAGGCCCTGCGGCCCCCGGGGGCGGCCTTGGTTCCAAGAGGTCTCTGCGCTTTGGGCGCGCCCTCACTTGCCCGAGCGCGGCTGGCCAGCCGTGGCCCCCGTGGCTCCTCCTCGGCCTGTTGCGTGGGACTGAGGAGCACGTGTGGGCGACTTCATGCCCTTGCCAGCATCGAACTGACAACCAAGGGGGTGGCGTATGAGCTGAGGGCCGCAGATGGAACCTGCTGTCCCCGCTTCTGTTCCCAGTCCGGGGGGCCGTGGCCGTGGGTGTGTGCGGCTGCGTGGTGTCCTTGCTCCCTGGGCCGCATCTTCTTCCTGCCCCCTGTCCTGCCTCCGGAGGCGCTTCTGTCTCCTTCAGTCGTGTTGTGTGTTTGCTGTCGTTATGACACCAGCTCTGCTCTTGCTGTTTGTCTGGGGCAGATGAAGCTGGGTCCAGCCCGACTGCCCTCTGCGCAACCTTGGCAAGGCAGTCACTTGCCTTCCAGAGACTTTGGAGGGTTGCTGCAGACTTGCCTCAGTCCCCTGGAGAGCTTTATAGGCAACCCAGAATCTGGTCTGGCGGCAGGTGGGGTGATGGGGGCTGCGGGCGACCCTGCTGGTAGGGACGGTGCTGCACCTCCTGACACAGCGAGCCCAGAGCCTGTGGGGGTGGCCCTCGCCCCGGGGACGGGGCCGGCTGACCCTGCCCGAGCACCCGCGGAACGACCACGCGGACTGGGCGCTCTGCCGTCTTTTCACCCCTTGTCTGGCCTGACAGACGTCAAAACAGCGCCCAGGTTGGGTTGGGGCGGAGGAGGGTGCTTGGGAGAGGTTAGAACAGAGGGTCTGGGTTTCTGGTACCCAAATCTTGACCTGTGACTCCAGAAGTGACTTTGGACAGATGATGGCAGGAATTCTCTGGTGATTCAAATGTGGTCTCTTTTCCCCCCCTTCTCCAGGTACTTTTAGGTTGAAATATGCCCCTCCAGCAGAAAGTCTGGACTCCACAGATTGATATTTTTCTCTGGCAACAGAACACTATTAAGCCATGGAGACCTAAGGAGAATTCAATACAGAACTGAGAAGTCTAGTTGCTGTTGAGCTTAATATTTTTAATCCAAAGGTGCTTTACTTTACTAGACTGGATAGAAAACCTAGCGTAGGAATGCATCAAACTCAAGTTTTATTGCCAAAATCCTAGGTGGGAGCTTGATGTCAGGACTGGCCTAGTGGGCATCTCCACTCTGAGTGACAACTGGCCACCTCCACCCTTGGCTGCAATGCAGAGACCTCCCGTCTCCCGAAGAGCATGGCCCTAACTGGTCCTTCTAGGCTCACTCGTAATTCCAGGGCAGCTGCTGCGTGAGGTTCGCGCCGAGGACTGAAGGTCGGAGTTCTCCACGGGGAGTCCTACCAGTCGGACTTGACCCCCGGTGAGGGAAAATGTCGCCTTTGTTCCGTTCCGTTCTGTTCCGTTCTGTTCCCACAGTGGTTAGGCACTCGTCTCTGGGCTTCTTAAGGATTGCACTACCGAAGAATGTACACTGATGGCAGTCTCTGCAGTTCTGGAGACCTCCTCCCCACGACCAGTCCGTGCAGGACACTCAGAGAACCCGTTTTTAAAGAGTTGGCACCAGCAGGCTACACGACTTAGTACACAACAGAGATTTTAGTATTTCCTTCCCTCCTCAAAACAACTTGTAGCAGTTTCAGGTTTTTAATTTTTTTTCCTGCAAATAAATTTAAACGATGTTACTAAATAGAAACAGTTACTCGCAACAACTTCATTTCTAAGGGTCCAAGTCCCAGAGAGTCCCTCGTCGTCAAAGCTTGGAGGACAGCTTCCTTCCCCGCCCTTCAGAGCTTTGAGCTCTGTCGTCTTCCACCACCGAGGAACGCTGGCAGAGGCGTGCGGGCAGCGTGGCCGGCGCGCGGCTCTGAGGGTGCTGCACGCTGCACGTGCCTGGCCGAGCTTGCAAGTGCTTTACCTCCCACGGACGTCCCGCGGACCCCAAGGCCTCCTGCTCGCAGATTCACACTTGAGACAGCCACTTCAACAACAGTAATAATACAGTCCTGTGATTTATGAGCAAAAGATTTGAAATTTTCTCCTGCCTGTCAGCTTCTCTTGTCATAGGCTATTATCAACAGTTCTGTTGAACGTTACCTGGAAAACTGCCGTAGAAAGTGGTGAGACTCTGAAAGAGACTCTACCAACAGGGCAGAGCTGTGAGATCTGCACAAGTCTAGTTTTATCAAGGTGGGAAATGAGTCCACCACACAGCTCTCAGTTTCACCCAGTGCAGCGAGAGCTTTTGGTCTGAAAGTTAGGGACTTAAGCTTCAAGGCTAGAGGGGATTTTCTGCTCAGACATCGTTTTAAATACTAAAGCCTTCAATATTAAAATACTGATTGGTAAGGCCTTGCCCAGGGATTTTCCAGTGGAATATACTTATTTTTAAAAAAAGATCACAATATTCAGACCATTCTTGAAACCGGACAATCAGCCTCATGTAAAATTGGTGTAAATCAAAAGAATACCCTAGAAGTTGAGGTATTGTGATATGTATGAGGTTGCAAATTCTGGAATCAGTTTCCAGGCTTCATGGAAACTACAGCAGAAGGTTGTTCCATTTTTTTTTTTATGCAAGGCTTTTAGTAGAGTTTCTAGAGCTTTATTTTAGTAGAGTTTCATTTCTATGCAATGCAGGATCGACAGACCTCTGTGTTCTTCTCTCTCTCCTGGTACACAGCGGGACACACAGTTGTGAAGCAGTGACGACGCCTGCAGCAGCTTTTGGGGGGAATGTCACACTGATCTCCTAAATCATAAACACTACGAAATGTCAAAATAACGCGAACTGACACAACTTTGCCTTAAAGAGTACTAGACCGGGACTTGTCATGTTACGTTTAAGAAAGACTTAGAGTGTTCTTTGATGTTTACGATTTTAATATTTCTGAAGGCCACTAGAGTGGCCTGGGTATGTGCTGAAAGCCAAACTTTTAAACTTCTTGGTTTTTTAAACAAAGAACTATTTTAAATAAATCCTATTTCACCGCAGTGGAATTGTTGAAAACTGTCTCATAACAAAAGAAAAAAGCATATTTAGGTGTTTTTTTGTTGTTGTTTTAGTGGGCAGCACTGGGGAATGAACGTGTCGCTTGTTACCCTTGTAACTATTTTGATACCTATTAGAGGCTAGCATTAAATACAACACAAAGTTAATCTTCAGTTTGAAGCACGACATTCAGATCGAGGGAGGTTCAGACAGTGTGTGGCTGTGTTCCAGTTCCTGCAGGTCTTAGAGAAACTCCCAGCTGTCTCTCAGCTCGGCGCGCGCCTGTGGAGTGGCGTCTCCCAGGGAGGCCGTCACACGTGAACACGAGACGCGACACACAGGACACAAAGCACTCAGCTGCCGAGCCATGAGACCTCTTCCCAGGAGAATCTCACACGTGGACTTGGGAATATGCGCTAGCGGTATTCTGATGAGATTTCTCTCCAAAAGCAACCGCCGTCAGCCAGGCTGAAGACCATCTGGCATCTCTCAGAGGACACCATCAGCTACAAGCATAGACCACCCTGACCCTTTCAACTACTTAATCGCCGTTTTCCCGAAATCGTGGGCTGTTTCCAAATGCTGGGGCAACCAGGTAGGTGTGGCACCAGCCGCTTTGCTCTGTGGAGTCTGTCCTGTTTTAAAGTTTCTAACCCCATTTGTAATCTCCAAGAATGGGGAACGTGGAATGTACAGACTTAGTAGAATACAGTGTTGGGATAAAACACTAATCTTCTTTGTTTTTTTATGCAAAAACACTCAATTTTCTACCTTATTTTCTAATTTTTATTTCATGGTAATATCGAAAATTGGAAAGTGTACAAATGTTTTAAAAAACTTCTAATTGCTAAAGAGCACTGAGAAAATGGGAGTAGCACTTCAAATAAAACTATTTTCTTGAAAGCAGATACGTGATTGGGTATTTTAAAAAACCAGCATCATTTCTAATGTCCAAAAACGTGCAGGAGTCAGCTCGTTAACATAGTAGCTAGGAGGCACTCAGTATTGTCCTTCACCGTTTAGAATTCTAGGTCCTTTATGGCAAGAAGCCCACATAGTTTAAACCGCACGTCCGGAGGCGCGTGGCGGCCTCGCCACTTGGCCTGACAGTCCAGGGGTCCACGGCCGTGAGGCGTCCCCGTGGGCACGCAGGCTGACCGGGGCTCTCGCCTCTGTCCTCCCTCCAGGGCTGCAAAGGAGCACTTGCTGCGCGCGACTTGGGTTGCGGGACCCGCCTCGCGCGCTGTCATCTGGCCCCTCTGCCTGCTTCCGTGGTGGCTGGTTTAACGCCCTGCTGGTGTCACGTAGGCAAGGGCGTAACCGAGGGCGTGACGCGTTGAGCCTGAAAGGAGACTCTGACCCTGCTCGGCTCGCCCGCCCGTCACAGTGGACGGGACTGTCGAGCCTGAGTGGGTTGGCCGTCCTTGCCTTTCCAAAGTGCAGGGGACGCCCAGAGAATGAGGCAGGTGACACTGAAAGCCATGGCTTCTGAAAAGGCTCCCCTGCCGAGACGTCCCAAGGTTCTGAGTCGAAGTGAGGCCCTTTGATCAACACTCACCAACCACCGCCTGTGCTGGTTGAGGCCCCGCTGCCGGAGGGAGCCCGGTCAGTCCGTCCCCGTGCTGTGACAAGCCCCCCACGTGGGTACATGTTCGTAGACGCACAGAGACAAGGCTCTGGTACTGAAAGACCTCTGTGTGCTTAAGAATCTTCACAGCTTCTATTGGACATTATTTTCTTTTTAGGAATGAAGGAAAATTCTCCCATTTTGAGCCATTCTTTTATGTCAGTTCTACAAAATTGCATGTAACTTTATAAATATTTTTAAAAGATATAGTTTTGTAAATATTTAATATTCTGCTAATTTGATTTTGAATTGTAAATGTCAAGTATTCTGTTTTTGGGGTTTTTATGTTTTATTATATACTTTGTTAAAAGAAAAATTGTACATTTTTAGAATGTTTTTATGAGTAAATTTAATGTACTGAAAATAAAAATTAAAAAAAAAAAAAAAAGTTGTTCCCTTTTACCAGGTCTTTGCTCTCTGGACTTGAGGGGGTAGCAGCGCTAACAAGCACGCGCTGGCCCAGGACTGTGGCGCTCTCCTGAGCAGTGCCAGGCCCCAGAGGGAGAATTCTGGTGCTTTTCCCCCACAGGAGTCCTTCTGAAGATGATGGGGGGGCAGCACGCAACCTGCCGAGCCCTCAGCGTGTCCTTCCCACCGTCTGCGGTACAGAGTGGAGTTTGCCCGGGGAGCTCCGCCAGCCGCTGGCGGGCCGGTGTCTGTCCTGTGCGCGCCCCGCCGCCCCCAGCTCAGGTACCGCTACGCGCCGGGCTTCCGACCACCCCCACGCACGGTGCTTTCTGGGTCGTAGCTCTGGGGTCATTTAGAGCAGGGACCCAAGTGTTTATTCGCACAAGATACCTAGGGCCCTCCCACACCCGTCCTCCCCACACTTGCTAGCCCATCTGTACGTTCTCAAAGAGAACTGAATTTTACGACCTGAGAGCCGCGACCAACACGAGCAAGGGGCCCCTGGCGAGCCCGAACTTTGGAGGTGGGTTTTCTGCCACCCGACGGCTCTCGGCACGGAGAAACCCGCCCTCACGCTCGGCCTGCTTGGCTTTGGATGGTATAGACTGCAGGTCCCAAACACACACTCATCCATTAAACTGAACTTCAAATGACAGTTTTTAGTTGTGCCTTTATTTTACCTTAGTCATTAAAAATGGACTTGTTTTAAAGAGCCTATAAAGGGAGTGACCACCCACTAATGTGGGGTCTAAGTCGCCCCTCTCGGCATGGTATTTTTGTCTTTAAAAAGCAGAACTCCTCATAGGAATCTTACGGAGCACACCGTAGTTACAAGAACGTCAGATGTAATGATGCGTACAGTCTAAGCGAGACAGGGTGACTAAGAATTTACACAATGTGGAAATATACACGTGAAAAGTCAGCCACGTGGACAGATGCATGCAGCGGGAAGATGGGGGGTCGAGGGCCCGGGTGCAGCACAACACTGCGTTTAAGAGTCAGTACCTGCCGCTGACGGATACGAGTGTTCCACACATCTAGATGCGCGAGAGGAAACGCGGCCTGCTACAATGTACGTCAAGCAAGTGGGTCTGGGCCCTTTTTTGTGATAACGCCCACAAAAAATAGTCCATGGGGAACCCCATGCAGGTAACAGGAAGCACTGGTTATTTATTCTAGCTGGACTTTTGGAACATGTTTAACTTTTGCCATTAATAGCTATAAAAGAACATTTTTTCCTTTTGCTATTTTCCAAAGTGACATGCACACAGAATGGGGAAATTGAGGGTTGCTTGACCTAACAGTGATAGCTGAGATACTCTTAAATTAGAAGTGTCTAATTACATATTTCAGTCACACACTTAACATAAAACATGGATCATCTACACTTTGAGCCAGAAGGTAGAGGAAGTGACATCTGAATCCTGTGGCTTCCCACCTCTGTCCTAAAGAAAGAAACTGATGTGACTGCCTGGCATTGACCAAAGCAGGCAGTACCTTGACTCTGCAGAGAACATCCAAAACAGAAGAAACGCCCTTCTTTCTCTAGGCCTTTGGAGAAACGTGACCAAGATCATCAATTATCCAAGGTTCCTGTTGAGCAGTGGTCTTTTTGCATGTACTGTCTAGAGAAGTAACCAAATGAGAACTTCCTCATGAGTGCTGACCTGGAATACACTTATTAGCAGATCAGGAACCCTGCAGAGCAGCTCAGGCTTATAGTTTCCTGTGTACCCCCAATTCACCCTTTTTCCAACTATAATGGCGGATACACTGGGATGGACGTGGCCATGCCTGACAACTTACGCTTAAAGATCCTCTTAAGATTTCTCTACTTGAGTAGAAACCCTTCCAGAAAAAGTTGGCAGGTTCTATGAACCTAGAGACAAGACTTAACTTCCCTCTGAATGCTCAAATTCTAAGTTCCTTTTGGGGAAAGAGCATTAAAAATAACTTGAAAATCTATTTTACTGGCAACTTAGAATGCAAAGTATTTTATTTTTTAAACTTCTGTATGTGAAAACAAAACAGCCTAGGTTAAGTAATAAAGTTTTCCACAGCTGAATGTGCTCGTCTGGAGCTCCGTTTTTCTGCGTGAAGTACAAAAACAACTTCCTAAGACTCCTAGGCGGGAAAACTACTGTTTGGATGATCTGTGATTAGATGAGCTGATAAATCTCAGTTGGTAACATCCCTTTTTTATTCCTTGGTAAGGGTTTCAAAAATTCTAGCACAGATACATTTTTCTAGTCTTACACAGACAACTTCATTCCAAAAGTCTCCTGAGAGGCATATACCATGTACAGGAATCCATCTTCGTCCTTCTCGCTTTCGTACACCTCACAAATCGGTGTGGACACACTCACCATGCTATGTCCGTTCACTAACAGGAAGAAGGCTTGGTTAGCATTGAGCTGTAAGCGCCTTCTGTTGAAAGAAAAGAGAGGAAGAAACACTGATACATCGGTGCACAGGGAGAATGTGTACAAATACCACCCACCCTGGTCAACATAAAAGGAGCAAGATGGTGTAAATGCTCCTTCTGGCACATGACGTACATGCCTTCCTGACAAGGTCTGAGTATTTCTCACGAAGCACAGGCTGTCTTCTGTGACGACACACGTGAGTGGTGGTCCTGACAACCCCCGGCAGACCATACTCCCTGCATGGCCACAGTTCACCATGTGATCTACAAACTGCCATCTAAGGAGGCGTACCCTCCCTTTTATCAAACACCTACTCTTTCATTAACTTTGCGTAGGTTTTTATCAGAACTAGATTGAAGATTTAGCTGTAAGCCTGATAAAGAATGACACATTAGGAGTTCCCACCGTGACACAGCAGGTTAAGAATCCAACCGTAGTGAACCAGAGTCCTGTGGAGGCGTGGCTTCATTCCTTGGCCTAGCACAGTGGGCTAAAGGATCTGGCACAGGTCGCAGCTGCTGCACACGTTGCAACTATGACTCAGATTCAGTTTCTGACCCGGGGAACTTGCACACATAGAGGGGGTGCAGCCTTTCTTAAAATCAAAGGGAGTTCCCATCATAGCTCAGTGGAAACAAATCTGACTAGGAACCATGAGAGTGCAGGTTCAGTCCCTGGCCTCGCTCAGTGGGTTCAGGATCCAACACTGCCGAGAGGTGTGGTGCAGGTCGCAGATGCGGCTTGGATGCCGGGTGGCTACAGCCAGCAGCTGCAGCTCTGACTCAACCTCTAGCCTGGGAACCTGATATGCCAGGGTATCGCCCTAAAAGGCAAAAAAAAAAAAAAAAGAGTTCCTGTGGTGGTTCGGCGGAAATGAATCTGACAGAGGGTCAATCTCTAGCCTCACTCAGCGCGTTGAGGATCCAGCGTTGCTGTGAGGTGTGGTGGAGGTCACAAATGCAGCTTGGATCTGATGATGCTGTGGCTGTGGTGTAGGCCGGCAGCTACAGCTCTGATTCGACCCCTAGCCTGGGAACCTCCATATGCCGAGGGTGCAGCCCTAAAAAGACCAAAAAAAAAAAAAGAGAGAAAGGAATAAAGAAAGAAATGTTGCCTGAAGAAAAAGAGTCGTGAAATACCTAATTATCTTGATGAGCTCACTCATGTTGACATGATCAGGCACCAGGAATTTTGTTTTATCCAGGACTGGAAGCTGCTTCTCACCTTTGTATCGTTCTATTATTACCTAGAAAAGAAGCCAGAAAAGTGATTTAAAAATAGCTATTAATGGAGTTCTCCTTGTGGCTCAGCAGAAATGAACCCAACTAGTACCCAGGAGGATGCAGGTTTGACCCCTGGCCCCACTTAGTGGGTTAAGAATCCAGTGTTGCCATGAGTTGTGCTGTAGGTTGCAGGCACGGCTTGGATCTGGCGTTGCTGCGGCTGTGGTGTAAGCTGGCAGCTATAGCTCCAATCTGCAGTTCCCTGGCTTGGGAACTTTCATGTGCCACACTTGCAGCCCCCCACCCCCGCCCCAAAAAAGTCGGGGGGGAAGGAGAGTTCTCTTGGGGCACAGTGGGTTAAGGATCCTGCTCTGTCACTGTAGTGGCTTGGTGCAGTTTCAATCCCTGGCCAGGGTACTTCCACATGCCACAGGTGTGGCCACACAAAAACACAGTAAAATAGATAGAGATAAAACACTTCCTATGTTGTAACTGGCACATGCAAAAAATGGGGTTTACAACAGCATATTTGTTCGCTTCCTCAATTGTGAAGACTGCTCCCTGATCAGCTTAGACGCCAAGCCTTATAAAATACAGTGCCCAAGAAATGCCATGGCTGCCTTCAGGGAGGGAAGCAGGGTAGCTACAAGGTAGGGAAAGAAACTTTGCTATGTGTTGTGTTATTTGGAACTATGAAAACGTACTACTGAGTTTAAAAAAAAAAAAGACCCCCAAGCCTTGTAAGAGCAGAGAGGATGGGTACCTGCTTTAAATGTAAAGATGCGAATCTATGCCAATTCTACTACCATTTCCTATGATGTGATAGGAGGGGTTTTTTTTTCTCTTTTTTTGGCTGCTCAACATGTGGAAGTTCCTGGCCAAGGATCCGAACCCCAGCAGTGAAAACATCAGGCCTCTCCCTGCTGAGCCCCAGAGGAACTCGGACAAGAGCCTTTCAATAAAAGTGTAAATAAGATCTTAACTATAGTAAAGAGTAAATACGAAGTAAATATTTGACGAGCAGAGACCATGATTAGCTGGTTCTAAAGACAAATTTCACTGCAGAAAGACTTGAAGTTTTTTTTGTCTTTTTGCCATTTCTTGGGCCGCTTCCATGGCATATGGAGGTTCCCAGGCTAGGGGTCCAATCGGAGCTATAGCTGCTAGCCTACGCCAGAGCCACAGCAACTGGGGAACCGAGCCACATCTGCGACCTGCACCACAGCTCATGGCAACGCCAGCTCCTTAACTCACCGAGCAACGCCAGGGATCGAACCCGCAATCTCATGGTTCCTAGTCGGATTCGTTAACTACTGAGCCACGATGGGAACTCTGAAGAAAGTTTTAAAAGAATCTTTTTTTCCCTGCATAGTTCAAGATTCTGTATTATGATATGAAATAAACCTATTAGCTCCTTGCCATACTTCCTCCTTTCCATAAAGGAAAAAACTACTTTTTTTCTCTAGTTCTTTTTTTTTTTTTGCTTTTTAGGGCGACACTTGTGGCACATGGAGGTTTCCCAGGCTAGGGGTCCAATCAGAGCTACAGCCGACAGCCTACACCAGGGCCACAGCAACACAGAACCAGAGCCGTGTCTGCTCATGACAACGCTGGTTCCTTAACCCACTGAGCGAGGCCATAGATTGAACTGGCAACCTCATGGTTCCAAGTCGGATTCGTTTCTGCTGCAGCTTGCCGGGAACTCCTCCCAAATGCTTTTACTTTTGCTTTTTTCTCTAGTTCTGAGCCACTGTAAAAACTGTGGCCACAGGCTGGGGCCTCCCTCTGAGCCTCCTTATTACCTATTTACTGAGAACCACAGACCGCCTTCCCCACGGACAGCACCTCCACCCTGTCTCAGTATCTGAAATTCTAAGACAGGAACGGGAACCCTTTAGAAGAAGGGGAAATGCGTGTACGTATGTCGTTCCACGCTATGGGGCCTACATGAGGTTCTGGGCAAGGCCAAGGCAACCTGTCATCACCCTCCTTGGCAAGACCAATGGCTTTATCTATGAGGTATGTTTAGAACATAATACCTACAAGTAGAATGTGACTTCTGTTAAAAAAAAAAAAAAATCTGAAACCACCAGCAGAATAAAATGACTGTATGCAGATATTCACATTTCAAAAGGAGGCTGTGGAACCAATACTGGCAGACTGTTAGGCTGCATGTTTGTTTCCAAAGGCAAGTACCTGCCAGCAAACAGACACAGCAATACTCATAAAGGGAAGGAAACGACCCTGAAGGCTCAGCCCCAGGCCGTATGTTGACCCTAAGAGCAAAGACAGAGTGAAACCTGCAACCAGACCAATGAACACAGAGAACATGAACTTTAAGTACAGGATCCTATGGTCATGACGTTGCTGAGCAAACCTGTGCTATTTCCCTTTCCATGTACCTCACAACCCCAACCCCACACGTCTTCCAGCTGCTTTCCTGCACTTTGGTAAGAGATGATTAGTCAGAAAGCCAAATATGGGGAGTTCCCGTCGTGGCACGGTGGAAATGAATCCGACTAGTATTCATGAGGTTGTGCGTTCAATCCCTGGCCTCACTCAGTGGATTAAGGATTCGGCGTTGCTGAGAGCTGTAGTGTAGGTCTCAGATGAGGCTCGGATCTGGTGTGGCTGTGGCATGGACCCCTAGCCTGGGAATCTGCATATGCCACGGGTGTAGCCCTAAAAAGCAAAAAAAAAAAAAAAAAAGCCAAATATGAACGCTTCTGCAGAATTAAGCAGCAAAGTTCCTTTCTCAGTGGTCTGTAAAAATGATGTATTATGCAGTTATTTCCAACAAGCACATGGATGGGATTCTCTTCCCATTCTACAGATGAGGATATGGCAGCTCCTCTCAGAATTTTAGTAACTAACCCAAGAGCATTTAGTAATCTTGAACCTAAGACCTGAACTCAGCCTCTGTGTGAGGCCAAAGGCTCCCTTTGACCTTTTCTCTCTCGAACAAGTGCCTCAGCAGAAACCTAAGGATCCAGGATCCAGGACGTCGTTGGCTGGACACGGCCATAGCAGGTGAGGCCCCTACGTATGACTAGGGCAGCATCCTTCCTCCATCTCCTGCTAAGAAACCAAAATTAAGGAGAGACTTCTTCCTCTGGGGCATCAAAGTCGGACAGCCTGGAATCACAATTAAATCTTGAGAGCTACTGATTTTTCCCACAGCAGTCGTCTCAGCTTCCTAAGAGGGTGGATGTCATCTTCCATGGATAAAACAGCAACACATCTAGCCCCTCTACCCCTTTCTCCCCAGTAAATACATTTGATTTGTGAAGTGCGTAACATTAAGGCAGCAAATTCAGACTTACGAGGAACAAGAATGTGTGATTGAGAACTAGAGATTAAGACAGCACCTCTCCAGGTCCTGAAACGGACACACCAGGGCTACATGTCTGAGAATTCCTGTAGAGACCACCGGGAGGGAGCCGCACAAAGCAGCACTGTGCCAAAGGCGTACTTAAGCAGTCAGGGTACATTAACACCGACTAGAACAGACGACCTACCGGGATTTTGGTAGGATGCTGCTCTCGGATGAGCCGGACATCTTCTACTCTCTGTTCTGCAAAGACAGAAAGAAACATACGCGTTACTGCTCCCCCCACACAAAAGCAGCTTCTTTCCTGTATGGCTGCTGATGACCTCCATACCTGAGTCCACCTGGCCTTAGCTGTAGCAGAACCAATCAGTAAAGACATCTTTCCCAGAACTGAGAGAAACCAAACGCCAACACACTTCCTATCTGGCAGAGGTTGGCATCTAAGTCCAAAGGCAGCGTGCATGGAAACCAGCTTGTAATTAAAGGCAGTACGACCGAAGAGCAGGAGTACAGAAGACTTCGTTTCAAAGGTTGGGGACCCCAGATTCAGTCAGGTATACTCGGCAGCTTAACTGCATGGCATTACCAATCCTTCCTTCAGCGACTCCTATGCCCATCAATTTGTGAATTACCCACAGGTTAAGTTGGTAGAGAAATCCAAAATACACTACAGGCTTCCAATGCAATTTTCTCTTATCACTTCAAGCTTTTTAGTGATATAGTGCTTTTAAAAAATGGCCCAAGAGAAAAGAATATTAAAAAAAAACAAACCCTATTAAATAGTTTTTGCTTGGGCAGCATCCCAAGTAGTAATGGCTTAGCAGTAATGACCCCAACGAGCATCCGAACCCAACTAGTGTCCATGAGGACTTGGGTTCGATCCCTGGCCCTGCTCAGTGGTTAAAGGATCTGGCATTGCTCTGAGCTGTGATACAGGTCCCAGACGTGGCTCGGAGCCCATGTTGCTGTGGCTGTGGTATAGGCCGGCAGCTGAGATCTGACTTGACCCCTAGCCTGGAAACTTCCATATGCCATGGGTGCAGCCCTAAAAAGCAAAAAATAAAAAAAAGTTTTTGCTCAATGCCCCAAGAAAAGTTTCCAGCATCAAGTCTACTGTTGAATATGTTGTTAAACTCTCAGGATTCTCTGCTTTAATACACTCACTTTATATTTGCAACAACTACACTAGGTTCTCTGAGGAATATAGTAAAAAAAAAAAAAGCCAAGTACAGTTCTCATTTGACAATGTAACTGGAATTAGGTCATGTATAAAGCAAAATATAAATATATGATTAAGATGGTGTTAATTAAAGCCTTCCAACAAAAAACTAACAAAATCACCTTGAAGAATCCTTGCTATGGTAGAATTCATTCTCATGGTTATTTGCAAATAAATGATCATGTTGTGAACTTTCCAAGAAAGTGCATATAGGAGTTCCCATTGTGGTGCAGAGGAAACGAATCTGACTAGGTACCATAAGGTTGCAGGTTCAATCCCCAGCCTTGCTCAGTGGGTTAAGGATCCGGCGTTGCTATGAGCTATGGTGTAGGTCGCAGATGCAGCTGGGATCTGGTGTTGCTGTGGCTGTGGTGCAGGCTAGCAGCTGTAGCTCGGATTCCACCCCTAGCCTGGGAACCTCCATGTGCTGCCCTAACCCTAACCCCTTACCCTAACCCTGAAAAGCAAAAAAAAAAAAAAAGGAGAAGAAGAACAAAGTGCACACACTGGTGGCTCCGGAGAAAAAATACTGTGACTTACACAGACATCAATTTATTCTAATGTTGCCAACTTTGTTTGGATTGGGGGGGGGGCGGGGCTGTGTTTTCTTATTTTCCTATGTTTTTCTAAGTTGATGGCAGAAAAACCAAGACTCATCTCTGATGCTAATAAAGGCCCCCAAACTGTGCTCTGATAGGCCCATAAACGTATCTTTCAGGAAAAATTTTTCCTGGAGTTACTGCTGTGGTGCAGTGGGTTGAGAATCTGACTGCAGAGGTTCTAGTTGCTGTGGAGGCATGGGTTCGATACCCCGCCTAGCACAGTGGGTTGAAAGGTACAGCACAGGTCACAGCTACAGCTTGGATTCAATCCCTGGCCCAGGAACTCCATATGCCACAAGTGTTGGCATTCAAATAAGGAAAGAAAAAGAAAAATGTTTTCAGACTCACCATGCATACTGAAGTTCTTGGGCCTGGCACTGAATCTGAGCCACCACCACAACCTACACCACAGCCTTTGGCAACACCAGATCGTTAACCAGCTGTGCTGGGCGGGGGATCACATCTGCACCACATCAGACAATGCCAGATTCTTAACCCAATGTGCCACAGTGGGAACTCCTTTTACCTCCTCTAACCTCCTCCCCAGCTAGAGGTCCCATCAGAGCTACAGCTGCCGGCCTACACCACAGCAACTTGGGATCCAAGCCGTGGCTGTGACCTACACCCCAGCTTGTGGCAATACTGTATCCTTAACCCACGGAGGGAGGCCAGGAATCAACCTGAATCCTCAAGGATACTAGTCAGGTCCATAAACGGCTGTGCCACAAAAGGAACACCTAAAAAATGTTCTTAAAAATAGGAATTTTATTTTTTCGGAGTTCCCATCATGGTTCAGTGGTTAACAAATCCAACTAGGCACCATGAGGTTGTGGGTTCGATCCCTGGCCTTGCTTGGCTTAAGGATCTGCTGTTGCCATGAGCTGTGGTGTAGGTCACAGAGGCGGCTTGGATCCCACGTTGCTGTGGCTGTGGTGTAGGCCAGCGGCAACAGCTCCGATTTGACCCCTAGCCTAGGAACCTCCATATGCTGTGAGTAAAATTTTATTTTTTCAATAGTGGTTGCCAAACAATTATGCTTTACTTTCATCATTCCTTTTACATGTACTATTTCCTACTAGACATATTTTTGGTTGTTTTAAAATTTTTTTTAATTTTGTTTTTTATGGAAGTATAGATTTATAATGCTGTATTAAAGACACAGCCCAAATCAGGTATATAGCAGTGATTCAGTTATGATATATATACACATATATATAAAATATATACATACACACAAACACATACTTTTCCAGATTCTCTTCCCTTATAAATTACTGAAGAATATTAAATATATTTCCCCTGTGCTAAAAGACAGTAGGTCCTTTTGTTTGGATTTTTAAAAACCATTTCAGTGACATTCTTCATAAAACCCACAGAATTAATTCCCATGTTCCAATCTGAACACAGAGGTTCTAATTCTACTTTCCCATCAGTTTCTTTTTTTTCGTCTTTTTAGAGCTACACTCACAGCACATCTAAGACCAAATAGATATTTGTTATATATCTCAGGATCACAAGTGAGAACCACTAGGTTAACTTCACTAATAATAGTAGTTAGATTTATCTTTAATCTCATGTATTGAATAGAAATATGTACTGTAGGTATCCATGAATGTTTGTCTTTGTAACAAAATGTGTTTATATGTAGAATGTCGTAGAAGGAGATTTAGAAATGTTGGATGGGGGAGCTCCCGTAGTGGCACAGCGGAAACGAACCCAACTAGGAACCATGAGGTTGCGGGTTGGATTCCTGGCCTTGCTCTGTAGGTCAAGGATCTGACATTGCCACGAACTGTGGTATAGGTCACAGACGCAGCTCGGATTCTGGCACTGCTGTGGCTGTGGTGTGGGCCGGCAGCTCTAACTCCAACTGGACCCCTAAGCCTGGGGACTTGCATATGACTCAGGTTCCCCGCCCCCCACCCCCCCCAAAAAAAAACCCAGGAAAATAAGGTCTAAAATAGATATAAATACCTAACAATAATTATTTTAAATATCAATGGATTAAATAAATGCTCCAATCAAAACACACAGAGTGGGAGACTGGATAAAAAACACAAGCCTACAACATGATGCCTGTAAGAGATGCACTTTAGGACAAAGGACACACACAGACTGAAAATAAGGGGACTGGGAGTTCCCATCATGGCGCAGTGGTTAACGAATCCGACTAGGAACCATGAGGTTGCGGGTTCGATCCCTGCCCTTGCTCGGTGGGTTAACGATCCAGCGTTGCTGTGAGCTGTGGTGTAGGCCGCAGACATGGCTCAGATCTGACGTTGCTGTGGCTCTGGAGTAGGCTGGCAGCTACAGCTCCGATTCGACCCCTAGCCTGGGAACCTCCATATGCTGCGAGAGCGGCCCAAGAAATGGCAAAAAGACAAAAAAAAAGAAAAGAAAAGAAGGGGACTGAAAAAGATACCTCAGGCAAACATAAACAACAAGAAAGCTGGGGTCGCTATACTCATGAGACAAAATACTTTAAAACAAAGACCAAAAAGATAAAGAATGACACTATAAAATGATAAAAGGTCCCTACAAGAAGAGACTATCACAATCAACATATATGCACCCAATAGAGTAAGAGCACCCAAAACCTGAAACAAATACTAGCAGACATAATAAAGGAATACAGTAATAGCAGGAGAACTTGACACTCCACTCACATCAAAGGACAAATCTGGACAGAAAATCAACAGCACACAGATCCTAAATGACACAAGAGAAACAGGTAGGCCTAACTTCTATTTTCAACAATGATGACAACAAAAAAATCAAAAAAACAGAGAGTTTCTGTTATGGCACTGCAGAAATGAATCTGACTAGAATCGGTGAAGACGAGGGTTCAATCCCTGGCCTCACGCAGTGGGTTAAGGATCCAATGTTGTTGTGAGCTGCAGTGCAGGTCAAAGATATGGCTCAGATTCCTGCAGCTGTAGCTCTTTTGACCCCTAGCCTGGGAACTTCCATATGCCATAGGTGCAGCCCTAAAAAGCAAAAAACAGAATACACATTATTTTCAAGTGCACACAGGGAGTTCTCTTGTGGCAGTGGGTTAAAGATTCTGCTTGTCTGTGTGGTGTTGCCAGTTTGATCCCCAACCTGGCAGAGTGGGTTTAAGGATCCAGCTGCAGCTGTGGTATTGCCTCAGCTATGGCGTAGGTCACATATGCAGCTCAGATTTGATCCTTGGCCTGGGAACTTACATATGCTGTGGGTGCAGATGAAAAAGGAAAAAGGGAAAAAAATGATCTGGTATTCACTTGTCAGCTTGGGTCAATGCCCAGGAACTTCCAAATGTGCTGCAAGTACAGCCAAAACAAAACAAACAAGTGCACACAGAACATTCTCTACGACTGACCATATCCTAGGGCATAACACAAGGCTCAACAAATTTAAGGGAACAGAAATTATGTCAAGCATCCCTTTTCCTTTGTCTTTTTAGGGCCACACCCACGGCATATGGATGTTCCCAGGCTAGTGGTTGAAGTGGAGCTGTAGCCACCGGCCTACACTAAAGCAACACTCAGATCCAGCCGCATCTGGGACCTACACCACAGCTCATAGCAATGCCAGATCCTTAACCCACTGAGTGAGGGCAGGGATCAAACCCGAGCCCTCATGGATACTAGTCAGGTTCATTACTGCTCAGCCATGACAGGCGTTCCCTTGATCAAGCATCTTTTCTAACCACAAAGGCATGAAAATAGAAATCAACCAGATAAAAAGAAATGAGAAAAAAAAAAAAAGACTACAGACACTAAACAACATGCTACTAAAAAACCAATATGGAGCTCCCTGGTGGCTCAGTGGGTTAAGGATCCAGCATTGTCACTACTGTGCTCAGGTTCTAACTCTGGCCCCATCGAACTTTCAAATGCTTTAGCCAAAAAAACTGAAACTTAAGGGAAAAAACCAACAATGTGTTAACAAGGAAATCAAATAGTATATATAAAAATGCCTTGAGACAAATGACCATGAAAACATACAAAATCTATGGGATTCGAGAGTTCCCACCATGGTGCAGTGGAAACGAACCCGAGAACCTGACTAGGAACCATGAGGTTGCGGGTTTGATCCCTGGCCTCCCTCAGTGGGTTAAGGATCCGGCGTTGCCATGAGCTGTGGTGTAGGTCGCAGACACAGCTCAGATCCTGAGTTGCTGTGGCGCAGGCCATAGCTCCAGATTTGACTCCTAGCCTGGGAACCGCCATATGCTGGGAGTGCGGCCCCAAAAAGCAAAATCCATGGGATGCAGCAAAAGCAGTTCTTAAAGGGACGTGCATAACAATACAGGCATTCCTCAAAAAACAAGAAAAATCTCAAAAAACTAAAAAACAAGAAAATTAACCTAAAACAAACAAGAATTAGAAAAAGAACAAAACCTAAGGTTAGCAGAAGGAAAGAAAAAAGATCAGAGAGTAAAGAGATTTTAAAATAGATAAAAATCAAAATCAATAAAACCAAGAGCTGGTTCTTTTCTCTCTTTTTTTTTTTTTTTTTTGTCTGTCTTTTCTAGGGCAGCACCCACGGCACATGGAGGTTCCCAGGCTAGGCGTCTAATCAGAGCTATAGCCACCGGCCTACTCCAGAGCCACAGCAACGCCAGATCCAAGCCACGTCTGCAACCTACACCACAGCTCACTGCAAGGCCAGATCCTTAGTCCACTGAGCAAGGCCAGGGATCGAACCCGAAACCCTCATGGTTCCTAGTCGGATTCGTTAATCACTGAGCCATGACAGGAACGCCAAGAGCTGGTTCTTTGAAAGGGTAAACAAACCTCTAGCCAGGCTCACCAAGAAGAAAAGCGGACCCATATATAAAAAGAGAAATAAATCGAGAATAACTCATAGAGCAGAAATACAAAAAAACCATCAGAGAGGAGTTTCCTGGTCAGTTGGTTAAGGATCCAATGTCGTCACAGCTGTGGCGCGGGCTCAATCCCTGGTCTAAGAACTTCTGCATGCTGTGGGCATGGCCCGCAAAAAACCACCCCCCCCCAAAAAAAATAAAAGAATAACTAATGGGAGTTCCCATTGTGGCTCATCAGGTTAAGAACCCAACTAGCATCCATGAGGAGGCAGGTTCAATTCCTAGCCTTGCTCAGAGGGTTAAGGATCCTGCGTTGCCATGAGCTGTGATGTAGGCTGCAGACAAAGCTCAGATCCTGAGCTGTTGTGGCATAGGCTGGCAGCCATAGCTCCAATTTGATTCTAGCCTGGGAGCTTCCAAATGCCACAGGTGTGACCAAAAAAGAAAAAAAAAATATTAGGACTGATAAACAAATTCAGCAAAGTAACAGGATACAAGATTGACACATACAGTATTCCTGCTGTGGCACAAGGGGACGGGTGGCATCTTGGAAGCTCTGGGACACAGGTTCAACCCCCAGCCTGGCAGAGTGGGTTAAGGATCTAGCACTGCCACAGCTGCAGCTCAGGTGGCAGGTGCAGTTCGGATCTAATCCCTGCCCCAGAAACACCACATGCCACAAGGAGGTCAAAAATGGAAGAAAACAAAAAAGGTTAATATACAGATATTAACTGCATTTCTTTACACTAACAATGAAGTATCAGAAAGGGAATGTAAAAAAAAAAAATCACATTAAAAAAAAGTAACATAGGAATAAATCTGACCAAGGAGGTGAAAGACTTACATGCTGAGAACTTCCAAACATTAATATAGGAAACTGAAGATGATTCAAAGAAATGGAAAACTATCTTGTGATCTTGAATTGGGATTAGTACTGTTAAACTGGTCCTAGTACCCAAAGCAAACTACAGATTTAATGGGATCCCTACCAAATTACCCAAGACAGTTTCCACAGAACTAGAATAAGTCATCCTAAAATCTGCATGTAACCACGAAAAATCCAGAATTGCCGAAGCAATCCTGAAGACAAAGAACAAAACAAAGCAGAAGGCATAACCCTCCCAGACTTGAGACAATACTACAAAGCTACAGTCATCAAAACAGCGAGGTATTGGCACAAAAACAGGTATATGAATCAATGGAACAGAACAGAAAGCCCAGAAATAAATTCACACACCTACGGCCAACTAATCTTAGACCAAGAAAGCAAGAATATCCAATGAAGACAAGACTGTCTAGTCTCTTCAGTAAGTTATCTTGGGAAAGCTGGACATTCACACGTCAATCAACAGAAGTTGTTAGGACACTCCCTCATCACATACACAAAATAAAATGGCTCAAAGCCTTAAATGTAAGACAGGACAATATAAAACTCTTAAAAGACAAAACATTCTCATATAAATCACACCAATGTTTTCTTAGCTTACTCTCCCAAGGAAATAGAAACAAAAGCAAAAACAAACAAATGGGACCAAATCAAATTTATAAGCTTTTACACAGCAAATGAAACCATAAACAGAAAGACAACCTACAGACTGGGAGAAAATATCTGCAAATGACGGCACCACCAAGATATTAATTTCCAAAATAGACAAACAGCCCCTATAGCTCAGTATCAAAAAAAAAAAAAAATCAAAAAAGGGCAGAAGAAACAGACAATTCTCCAAAGAAGGAGGACATCCAGATGGCCGATGGGCACATGAAATGATGCACCATATCACTATCAGAGAAATGCAAACCAAAACTACAATGAGATACCAACTCACACCAGTCAGTATGGCCATTAAAAAGTCATCAAAAAAGGTCATAATAAATGCTGGAGAGGAGTTCCTGCTGTGGCTCAGTGGTTTAAGAACCCGACTAGCATCCTTGAGGATGCAGGCTTGATCCCTGGCTCACTCAGTGGGTTAAGAATCCAACGCTGTCATGAGCAGTGGTGTGAGTCACAGACGGGGCTCGGACCCAGCATTGCTGAGGCTGTGGGTAGGGCAGCAGCTGCAGCTCAATTCGACCTCTAGCCTGGGAACTCTATATGCTGCAGATGCAGCCCTAAAAAGATAGATAATAACTAGACAAAGAAATAAATGTTGGAAAAGGTGTGGAAAAAAGGGTACCCTCCTATACTATAGCAGGAACTGTAAATTGGTGCAGCCACCATGGAAAAACAGTACAGCGGTTCCTAAAAAATAAAAATAAAAACATAGTTGCCATAGAATCCAGCAATCCTACCACTGGGCATACACCCAGGCATAAATATAATTCACAAAGACACAGGCACACCTATGGTCACAGCAGTACTATTTACACTAACCAAGACATGAAAGCAACCTAAATGACCATCAACAGATTAAGGGATCAAGAAGATGTGGTGTGTACACACACACACACACACACACACACACACACACACACACACAGGAATACTACTCAGCCATGAAAAGAATGAAGTCATAAAGACAAACACCATATTTGATATCACTTATATATGGAATCTAAAATATGACACAGGAGTTCCCGTCGTGGTGCAGTGGTTAACGAATCTGACTAGGAACCATGAGGTTGTGGGTTTGATCCCTGGCCTTGGTCAGTGGGTTAAGGATCCGTGAGCTGTGGTGTGGGTTGCGTTGCTGTGGCTATGGTGTAGGCTGGAAGCTGTAGCTCTGATTTGACCCCTAGCCTGGGGACCTCCATATGCCATGGGTGCAGTCCTAAAAAAAATAAAAATAAAAAATAAATTTAAAAAGTAAAAGCTTATCATAACAAATTTAAAAGGTGGAGTTCCCACTGTGGCACTGATAGCATC
Organism: Phacochoerus africanus; assembly: GCF_016906955.1. Lineage (NCBI taxonomy): Eukaryota > Metazoa > Chordata > Mammalia > Artiodactyla > Suidae > Phacochoerus > Phacochoerus africanus. The sequence continues at coordinate 1,907,745 of NC_062551.1, forward strand.
TCTGCAGCACTAGGACACAGGTTTGATTCCCACCCCAGCACAGTGGGTTAAAGGAACCAGACGGCCACAGCTGTGGGGTAGGTGCCAACTGTGGCTCAGATCTGATCTCCTGCCCAGGAACTCCATATGCTGAGGAGCAACCAAAAATGAAAAATAAAATAAATAACAGGTAAAGAAATCATTTACGCCAAAGTGGGAAAGTTGTTTTTTTTTTTTTTTGGTCTTTTTAGGGTCGTACCCTCAGCACATGGAAGTTCCCAAGCTAGGGGCCGAATCAGAGCTGTAGCTGCCAGCCTACACCACAGCCACAGCAACACCATGTCCAAGCCACGCCTGCAACCTACGCCACCGCTCACGGCAACACCAGACCCTTAACCTACTGAGCAAGGCCAGGGATCAAAACCATGTCCTTGTGGATACCAGTTCGGTTTATTAACCACTGAGTCAAGACGAGAACTCCAAAAAGTGGGAGAGATTTTTGAACACAAGGAAAACAAGTTTATTGTGATAACTGAAGAGAAAACAAAATGTTTTCTAAATATGAGGCTCAAAGTCAAACTATAACGTCGTAAGTTTCCTTTTTTTTTTTTTTTTGTCTTTTCTAGGGCCGCACCCTTGGCACATGGAGGTTCCCAGGCTAGGGGTGGAATCCGAGCTGTAGCCACCAACCTACACCACAGCCACAGCAACACCAGACTGGAGCTGCGTCTGTGACCTACACCACAGCTGACAGCAACGCCGGATCCTTAACCCACTGAGCAAGGCCAGGGATCGAACCTGCAACCTCATGGTTCCTAGTTGGATTCGTTAACCACTGAGCTATGACAAGAATTCCCTAAGTTTTCTTTACTTTGATTTATCCCCAAAATATGGTCCAAAAAGGAAGGTAAAAATAGTTATTTTTTTAAAGGTGGGAAAAATTAGGACAAGTGACTTTCTTACAGTGAAAACAGTACCTAAGTCCCATAAGCATCTCTTTAGTGTCCTGGCCGGCTGCAATGAAAGTCCAGTGGTGAGCCTGGAATAATTAAGTATATATGATACATGCTGATGCTTCACTCTTTGTGAGTGGAAGGTTATTTTCAGAGGCTAAAGTTAGTATATTTAATGAAAGCATTACCAATACTACAGATCAAAGGCACATGAGAGCAATTATCTTAATTATTTTATTAATGCTGTGATCATCTATTTATTATTTGCCTTATCTTTTTTCTTGAACCTGGGGCATATGAAATTTCCTGGGCCATGGACCAAATCCATGCCAGAGCAACAACCCAAGCCACTGCAGTGCCAAGGGCAGATCCGCTGCAGCATAAGAGAATTCTATCATTTGCCTTTCTCAAGAGATTGCCTCTGGCAGTCAAGGATCCAGCTTTAGTCGTGTCCGTACCCCCCACAGGGCTCAGGCTTGTGCAAAGATGATATACTTGCCCAGATTCCTCATCCAGGAATAAGGGAAAAAAACTCCTTTCTTTTTAGGGCCACACCGCAGCACATGGAAGTTCCCAGGCTAGGGGTCAAATCAGAGCTACAGCTGCCAGCCTACACCACAGCCACAGAAAGACCAGATTTGAGCTGCATCTGCAACCTACACCGCAGCTTGCAACAACGCTGAATTCTTAACCCATGGAGTCTGGGATTGAACCCGTATCCTCAAGCATACTAGTCAGGTTCTTAAGATGCTGCTGAGCCACAAAAGGAACTCCCTAAAAACTCTTATAAGCCTCACAAACTGAAGATTGTGAAGTGTCTTTTGCAAAGTTCCTTTGAGATTCCCTGAGGCATTTAAAGTAAAACATACATACATTTTCCAGGACTTAGTTCAAACAGGAGCCTAATATTTTCCCCAATCCTCCTATAAACCATAAACATCCCCTGCAGCAATGAGTGATACAGCTCAAGTTCATGGAGTGCTAACTTGGATCTTGGCATAAAGCTTACTCTCCAGTCTAGCTAAAAGTAGCTGGAGTGAAGAACCCACAACCTGTCTCTGAGGATGCAGGCTCAATCCCTGGCTCAGTGAGTTAAGGACCTGGCAGTGCCACAGCTGCGGCATAGGTTGCAGAGCAGCTCCTATTCAATCCCTGGCCCAGCAACTTTCATATGCCACAGGTGTGATTAAAAAAAAAAAAAAAAGCAGGTGGAGCTATTTATTCTAGACCACTACGTTCACTTCTGAAGCATGGAGACCGTTATTACTGGTAGTGAAGCTTAAGATCTAGGTTTAATATTGAGTCTCCGCAGAATGGTGTCTAGAAGACAGATATGTTATTAAACAAACTGGAGCAACCCTAAAAGAAAATGGAATGAAATTATGGTAATTGAGAAGACTGAATCCAAAATAATTTGCTCTGGAATTCCCATTGTGGCGCAGTGGTTAACAAATCTGACTGGGAACCATGAGGTTGCAGGTTCGATCCCTGGCCTTGCTCAGTGGGTTAAGGATCCGGCGTTGCTGCGAGCTGTGGTGTAGGTCACAGATGCGGCTCGGATACCACATCACTGTGGCTGTGGTGTAGGCCGGTAGCAACAGCTCCGATTAGACCCCTAACCTGGGAATCTCCATGTGCCATGGGAGCGGCCCTAGAAAAGGCAAAAAAGACAAAAAAAAAAAGAAAGAAAAAACAAAATAATTTGCTCAACTGCAACTTTTGAAGTTTATAAAATTTTTCAAAACATTTGCAAGAACACACGATGCCTCTTGACTCAGTGTTGGTCACTTCATGTATTGGAAATGACGGCTACCTACTGGAGGACTCAAGAATTAACATCAGAACGCTACAAGTCCAGCCTCTGCCACTAGGTGGACCATGATCTTCCCCTCTCAGGGCCCCACCCAGTTGCTTTGGCTACAAAAGGAAGTAGTTGTTTAGGGTAAGCCCAAAATCCACCCTTACGACCCCTCTCCACCTTGGTAGAATATATCACAGCAAAGCTACATGCACTTTTAATTAAGCTGTATTGCTCAAGCGAACGTTACAACCTAAGCTCAAGCTTAGGTTATACAAAAAAGGAATCTCCAAAGAACTGATTTCTCTCACTTACTCTGCTACAAACCTCTGAAATGTTCACTGCTCATTACCATAACCCAAAGCAAGGAAAGGCAGTAGCCATTAAATGATGGTTTTTTTTCCTTCCTTTTTTTTTTTTTTTTTTTGGCTGCCCCTTCAGAAAGTTCCCAGGCCAGGGATCAAACGTGCTCCATGGTATCGACCCAAGCCACAGCAATAACAATGCATCAATGGATCCTTAACCCACTGAGCTACCAGGGAACTCCTGTTAGCACTTTTCTGCAAAATGACTATTTAAAAGCCCATTAAAAAGGTTGGGGCGGAGTTCATGGCGCAGTGGTTAACAAATCCAACTACGAACCACGAGGTTGTGGGTTCGATCCCTGGCCTTGATCAGTGAGTTAAGGATTCGGGTGTTGCCATAAGCCGCAGTGTACGTCGCAGATGAGGCTCAGATCCCCGGATCCAGCATTGCCTCTGGCTCTGATGTAGGCCGGTGGCTACAGCTCCCATTAGACCCCTAGCCTGAGAACCTCCACATGCTGCGAGTGCGGCCCTAGAAAAGGCAAAAAGACCAAAAAAAAAAAAAAAAAAGGCTGGGGCAGGAGTTCTTCAGGCAATCAAAAAAGGGAGGGGGGATAATCCTAGAGTTCATCACAAGAAGAAAATTTTCCTTTTTAATTTTATCTATGAGAAGATGGATGCTAGCTGAACCTATTATAGTAGTTATTTCTCAACACATGTAAACCAAACCATTACGCTGTATACATTAAATTTTCACAGTGATAAATGTCATTTCTCAGAGTAGGAAAAGGGAAAAAAGACAAGACTGGGGGGGGGAAAAGGATGGGTGGGAGGAAAGGTGAACCAAGAGGGAAGCCCACAAATACAGTATATGTAAGATACCCAAACAGAGGAAAAAAAAGAGGGCATTCCTGCCAGGTGATCCTCGGGGTTACAGCTCCCGGTGAAGTGCTTCTAATTCATTATTTTATTCTCATTCCCACTCTTAATTCTAGTTATTCTCACTTTTCCTACTCTTATTATCCACTCTTCTTCAGAGATTTTTCTAGATAGCCTAAAAATATGCTAAGCAAAAAAAAAAGGAACTACAGGAATTTCTCTTGTGGTGCTGGGTGTTAAGGATCTGGTGTTGCCACAGCTGTGGTAGAGGTTCAATCCCTGCCCAGGAACTTGCACATGCTGTGGGTGTAGCCAAAAAAAGAAGGAAAAAAAAAAGGTAGAGGTTCAGCCATGCACAATGGGCATCTTCCCCATACTAATGTCCCCAGTTAACTTTCAATGCCAGTGTCAGTGAGGAAGGAAGCCAGATACCATGGCAAATCTACTCCAAGTGGTGCCTTCAGGACTGCACAAAAAATAATATTCACGAATGTCTGCTTAGTTGGCGAAAGTCACTAAAGAGAAAATTTCTTCAAAAAAACAAACAACAACACAACCCCGTCTCAGTCTTGTAACCAATCAACTGCCTCAAGAGGCTGAAAGGCTACCCTGGGCAGGTGCAGGTCAGGGTGAATCTCATTTACTGGAGCTTCTCAGGCACAAGAAATGAAGTCATTATCCATCATTATCTCGTTATCAATAATGAGATCGACAAAACCATCTCCAAGCTCAAGGGAACGCTCAGCTCTTGAGAATCTGGGCAAGTGGACCATCGCAGAGGAGCAGTATCGCTGCTCAAGATCCTACAGCAGATTAGATTAGGGCAGGAAACTCACGGCGACGGCAGGAAGGAAGGCTGGTCCCGCCCGACTCCACCTGGCTTCCCAGAGCTGCTACAAACAAGCCCCACACACGGACATCCAGGGACGCCGCGGTGTTATCGCAGAACTGACCCCACGTGCTTAAAAGGAGGAGTAAGTATTGCACTGGTATGACTCCCCATCACTTCCTTCCCATGGCTCTGTGCGCAGGAGTAAATACTGCGATGGCATTGCTACTTTTAGTGTCCATCGAGGGCCTGTAACCTAAGTGGCGATTCTAGCCTGAACCGGGAGAGGACAGCTTCGCTGCGGTGTCACAGAATGCTGTCTGTCGCGAGCCAGTTAGAAAAGCCACCCACCCTGGCTCGGGGGCCACAAACAGGATCAAGTCGGGGCTGCCCGGGAAGGGGCGGGCGCGAGGACGGCGGCCTCGGAGTCGCTCCTCTCCGCCGAGGCCCTGATGTACTCAGGTTCCACGCGCGACCCTCACCTGAAGGGGCGACTCAGCAGGAGACGACTTCCTTGCACACTCGGTGCCACCACTTCAGAGTACGGGTGCCAGCCGGGGCCCGGGCCAGCCTCCCCCACAAGACGACCCTCCCGGGCACGGCGCGGCCTGGTCGTAGGGGCCGTCAAGGGCCGGAGGGCCGAAGTGGGTGCGTGTCACAGGCTGCCCGGGGCCAAAAGGTGATTCAGCAGCGCCGCGTCTCGGCGCCCTCGGCCCCGGGCCCCAGGCCCCGCCGCCCCGCCGCTCCTCGGCCCCCAGGCCGGGCCCTCCGGCCGTCCCCGCCTCAGCCCCGCAACCCTCGGCGCCCGCTTCGGCCCCCCAGCGCCCCGAGGCCCGGCAGCCCTCGGCCGGTCTCCGCCTCCGGAGCCCCCCCAGCCCCCGGCCTTCTGTCGGCGGCCGGCCCGCGGCACCCACCGAAGGTTCGGCGCTGTTTGAAGGTTTTCTCGGACGGCATGTCGCGGCAGGCTGGGCGGCGGCGAAGCGGAGTATCCTGCGATTCCAAGAGGCGGTGGCAGCGGCGGCGGCTCCGACACTGGCGACAGCAGCTTCTCTTGTGTCTCCTCAGCCCGTAGCCGCGTCAGGTGACCCGCGCGGCGTCCCGGGAGGCGGGGCAAGGGGCGGGCCGCCGCCGCCGCCATGGCGGGTGTGGCGGAAGGGGGCCGTGCGAGTCGCCTGGGGAAGGGGCGAGGCGCGGGCGCGGTGGGGAGCGTCCCGTGCGCATGCGTACGCGCCGGCCGTGGGAGCGGGGACGGACGCGCGCCCCGCGAACACGCGCGGTGTTGGCCCTTCTGTTCCTGCGGGGATCACTGCCGAGAAAAATGTCTCCCCCTGGAAATAAGGGAGCGTTGTGCCCCTGCCTCTTGAGAGCGCATGTCTAGGAGCTGCTGGTTCTTTCTTTGCCGCTGGCTTTCCTCATCAAGCACATCGCAGTTTTCTTTTCTTCTTAAAGGAAACTGTCCACTTAAAGACACACATTGTTCCAACTACGAAAAGAACCACAGCGGCATTATTTCAGGTTATGGTCAGTGGAGTCCGGCCTTGGAGCCGGTGATTTCTGGATGCCCCAGAGCGCTGGGATTTCTGTTGTCAAGTAAGTAAGCCATTGGCAGTACCTGCACTGACCAGGCAACGTTCATTGCCTTTCACTCACCTCTGTGGCTATTTTTTTTTTTTTGTCTTTTTGCCATTTCTTGGGCGGCTCCTGGGGCATATGGAGGTCCCCAGGCTAGGGGTCCAATCGGAGCTGTACCCGCCGGCCTACACCACAGCCACAGCAACCCGGGATCCAGATCCGCGTCTGCGACCTACACCGCAGGTCACGGCAACGCCGAATCCTTAACCCACGGAGCAAAGCCAGGGATCGAACCCGCAACCTCATGGTTCCTAGTCGGATTCGTTAACCACTGCGCCACGGAGGGAACTCCTCACCTGTGTTGCATTGAAGGACGATTTCCCAGTTACCTTGAATAAGTAACCATTTCCTGGGTCTCAGCGTCATTTGCAAAAGGGCAACAATATTTTTAAAATTCCCAAGTGTTTTCTAAGAAGCAAATAAAAGTGGCGCGGTAAAATATAGATGACTATCAACATTTAGTTATCAAATTGTTATTGCCCATCTCAAACGGCTGATAAATATATATCTATGTGGAGTTCCCGTCGTGGTGCAATGGTTAACGAATCCGACTAGGAACCATGAGGTTGCGGGTTCCGTCCCTGCCCTTGCTCAGTGGGTTAACGATCCGGCGTTGCCGTGAGCTGTGGTGTAGGTTGCAGACGCGGCTCGGATCCCGCGTTGCTGTGGCTCTGGCGTAGGCCGGTGGCTACAGCTCCGATTTGACCCCTAGCCTGGGAACCTCCATATGCCGCAGGGAGTGGCCCAAGAAATAGCAAATGTACAATGTGTGTTTGACAGGCCACAAACAGCCTATTTTAGTCGGTGTAGACCTAGCTCATACATAAGCCAGAATGACTTCCCTATATCTCAATATGTTAAAATGTTTTTTTGCTTTCTGGTGTTTTTTGTTTTTTTTTTTTGTCTTTTGTCCTTTTTAGGGCCACACCCAAGGCATATGGAGGTTCCCAGGCTGGGGTCTAATCCGAGCTGTGGCTGCCGGCCTACACCACAGCTCACGGCAACGCCAGATCCTTAACCCATTGGGTTAAGGCCAGGGATGGAACCCACAATCTCATGGTTCCTAGTTGGATTCATTTCCACTGCCCTCTACGGAAACTCCTAAAAATGTCTTTCATGAACACTTAATACTTCTTCTTTTTCTTTATTGGCCATGCTCATGGCAAATGGAAGTTCCTGGGCCAGGGATCGAATCCAGGAATCAAACCAGCGCCACCACAGAGACAACACCAGATCATTAACGTGCTATGCCACATCAGGAACTTTTAATATCTAATGTTTTGAAAGTATTTTAACCTCTTTGAATTTGTAAAAGCCTTTCTAGTAATACCTGTTTGATATAGTAATTGGATTGTGCTAATAGACATTTATTATATAAACATACTAAAATGTATTTCTCGAAGTGGTTTCAATGCAGTTGGAATTTCTTTCTTTATAGAGAAACCAAGTATGCTGTAGACCCTTGTATAATTATCCCCACTGCCAGAACAATGGTGTTAATTGTAGCTCTTTGCCACCATTGACAAAAGTGCATATGTCACTTTCCCAGGGTTTTTTTTTTCCTCTTTCTGTCACAGTTCTTTACCCTGAAAATATGATAGTATACAGTTAATGAAGATTCAAAGCAGTCCATCTTTTTTTCAGAGTTCCAAAGGAAGATTTTAAGCTCCAAGTGTACAATTCTTTCTGTTTTGTATCTATTCTGTGAAGATTGGCTTGGGGGGGGGGGAAACAGGATCCAGTAAGTGTACCTTCCTTCTTCCAGAACACAAAATGATCCGCTGTGAAGTCTTCAATGAGAGTGTGGACTGTGTGTTGCTTTCTTTTCCGAGTTTTTATGATATTAAATATTGACTGGTGAGTGCTTTTTTGGCTTGACTGCTACTTTGTAAGAAATGGACTTTTTGTTCTCTTGCTGGAAAACTGTTCCAAATGCAAAAAGAGTGACGAAAAATCGATATCAGGCATATGGATGTGGGGGGAGAGGAGGGAGAGTTTTGTATTTTTCTAGTCCCTTCGGCATCCATTCAGCTTTACCCAATTATCTCAGGCCTTGGGTTCCCTGCCCCAGGGATAACCTCAAGGGCTGCGATTAGTGATGGGACAGGATTACTCCTTGGAATTTCAAGTGCTAAAGTCTACATTTACAGTGACGGCTGTACTCTTTAAATTCCTACTTGAATCTAAAAACACACATCCCTACAGTTTTCTCAGAAAATCATACAAAGTACTTGGGGTATAAATGGTATCTCATGAGCATGTAGGAACAACGTATTGAAATAAGCAATATGTAAACAATATTTAATGTTTACTAATTTATATTCATGTGCAAATAAGTATGAATAAGGACTGTGGCCGTGGAAGTTCCCCTGGGGCGCAGTGGGTTAAGAATCCAGTGTTGCCGCCTCTGTGGTGCAGACTGCAGCTGCGGTGAGGGTTCCATCCCTGACCCGGGAATTTCCACATGCCGTGGGTGCAGCCAAAAAAAAAAAAAAAAAAAGTACTGTAACTTCATGTAAATTTTGAAAACCAGTGTGCTTGAGGATATGCGAAAATTTTCAGGGACCCCCAGACAGCGGTTTAGTCGAAGTTCGACGTAGTGAACAACATTCAGTGATAATATTACTGATGATTATTTTAAGCTAGTTAACACAAGCATAGTGTGATTTATTTTTAAATAAACAACATCAATATTATTGTTTTCTCCAGGAACCTCATGGTGATTTTAAACTATCAAGTAATCATTCTAAAGAGCCAAGCAGTATAACTCTCATCCTATTCCTTTTTTCCTAACACGAAATGACCACAACCGTGGGGAATATAAGGTAATGGCTAAAAACAGAATGTGACAGCCTCGCACCAGTGAAGTAAGGTGCTGTAAATCATGCTGTCCAGCTATTTCTAAGAATCTGTTAAATGAGGCATGAAACCTGAACGGACAGTAGAACACATTAGGGTGATTTTGCCACACTCAGTATGGAAGGCAAGTCCCACTGAGAATTCGTTCGGCTCTTCAAGCCGGCCCAGTCTGTCCCGCCTCTCCGCTTTCTGATTGGGAGAGATATTCCACCCTCATTCTTGTCTGGGCAGCTATTGGCCAGTGGTCCAATCAGTCGTGCGTCATCTCTGCTTTTCAGCACAAGTAAACAAACAAGTATTGCTCAAGAGCAGTGTCCAAGCTCTTCTCAGAAAGGATTCAGCCAGGAGGGTGGTGAGGTTGACTCCATAGTTTGCAGTCTTTAGGGGTGTCTTCACCGGATCCAGGAGGGCCTGTCCTGAGTGAGAGAGGCACCATGTGAGGCTTTTCTTCCCCAGCGACACTCGGGTGTAAAACTTAAGAAATCACATGCTAGTGCCTGCGGCAAAGCAGTCTTAGTTCACTCCTATAACCGAACGCCAGCTCTTTAGTGAGTGTGTAACTACTGATGGACCTGGTGGGTGTTCCACAGGTTCTTTTCGGTTTGTTTGCTTGTTTAATTCTAAACCAGTTCTGAAGGACTGCTGTTTTTCCAGCTTTTGCCTACATGTGGGATTAAAGGATGCAACTGTTGAGACTCTTCGTACACCTCAAACCTCTTGCTTAGACTTTAGATATTTGCCCTTCTTTCCATTCCCTTGACTTTTTTCTGAGCGGTGGGCAAGATGCCATTTTTCCCATCTGGATTCTGAGAAACAGCATGGGAAGGGTTAACAGGGTTCTCCTAAGTCCAAGAACTACTATGGTCCGTGGCCTTTGAACAATCGATTAAAAAATGCCTTACCCTGGGGTTCTCATTGTGGCTCAGGGGAACCGAATCTGACTAGCATCCATGAAGATGCAGGTTCAATCCCTGGCCTCGCTCAGTGGGTTGAGGATCTGGAGTTGCCGGGAGCTGTGGTGCAGGCTGGCAGCTACAGCTCCGATTTGACCCCTAGCCTGGGAACCTCCATATGCTGTGGGTGTGGCCCTAAAAAGAAAAAAAAAAAAAGAATAAACAATTTCTGTAAAAGAGGGTCTCTTCTATCCAGTGTTTCCTCACTTTAAAGAGGAACGCATCCTCCTTTACTGCTTTCTGTAAAGACTGCGGTTCTAAAGAAGTAAAAGTTTCAAGGACACAGAGCTTTCAGGGTTCAGTGTGTAATAGTTCTCTGCTGCAGCCTAAGACTTCCCCTCTGGTTGCTCTCCACCAACGTGGATCACCCAGCGCTCACAGTCATCTTCTTTCTGTTCTGGTGGTCAGCATGGATTCAACTCTTTCACAGCTCTGTGGGTTATTGCACACAGACTTCCATTGCTTCAGCCATCAAGGGAACACAGACATAGATACACCTTTTATCTGAATTACGTGTAATTCAAATGATGAACATAGTTTAACCATTCTTTTTCTAAAACGATTTTCATTTTTTCCATTATAGCTGGTTAACCATTCTTCTAAAGGCAGACATTTAAATTATTTTGTACATTTTAATGTACTCTGAACTCCTCTAGGAGAAAACTGTATCTTATTAGTAGGACCTAGTAGGGAGTAGATAGGTTAAAAAGAAAAAAAAAGGCAGCAAGGCTCAGGTTTTACCACTTACGGATCCATTCAGAACATAGCACAGAGGCTAGTCAGCCCTTCCATAAATATTTATCGCATTCGTTGACGCATTTCTGTTGGTGGAGATGTTTCCCACCTTGGGGTGATGGTGATACTACTCCAGTCTTCTCTAAACCTCTGCTTCATTTTCCTCACTTTTTGTCCTTCTAGCCAGTTTGTTCTTTTTTTCATTCAACAAACATTCAGTCAGTACACAGCGGCCGATTACGTGGTGTTAGTTTCTCTCTCAGGTGACAGGGGTACGTCCAGCAAGGCTGCCCCCAAAGGGAGCGAATGTCTGTAATAAAACAATATGATGGTGCTGTCATGAAGGGACACTCTGAGAAGTGGGTGCCATTTGAGGACAAGCAGTTAGGGGTGCTTGCTTACTGGTACAGACGGGGGAGAAGAGACAGCTGGAACACGGGACAGAGATAGGACAAGGAAGGTATGGTGAGTTTCAGCCAAGGTATTGGATGGCTCCCATTGAGAGACGTGTGGGGACAGGAGATAGGGCCAGACTGGGAGGTCAGGGTTGGATGGCGAGGTACTCTGTGTGACATGCTGATAAGGGGTCAACAGAGCCATGAGATTTTTCTAAATAGATGAGTGAAGCCAAGAGTCGGCTTTTGTTGATGTGTTGCTGTTTGCAGGAAGAGGGTGGAGGATGGTTTAAAACACTGTCCAGGAGTTCCCGTCATGGCGCAGTGGTTAACGAATCCGACTAGGAACCATGAGGTTGCGGGTTCGGTCCCTGCCCTTGCTCAGTGGGTTAACGATCTGGCGTTGCCGTGAGCTGTGGTGTAGGTTGCAGACGCGGCTCAGATCCCGCGTTGCTGTGGCTCTGGCGTAGGCCAGTGGCTACAGCTCCAATTCGACCCCTAGCCTGGGAACCTCCATATGCCGCGGGAGCGGCCCAAAGAAATAGCAAAAAGACAAAAATAAATAAATAAATAAATAAATAAAACACTGTCCAGAAGCAGGGAGGGCAGTTACATGTTTTTCAAATGCCTGGAGCTAAAATGGTCAAGATTTGAAGTACAGCATTACTATTTTGTCAGAAGGTGCACTTCCCTGTTTACGGGGTTCTGTGGATTGGGGCAGGCCAGCCTCTTCTCACTTGCCGACCTCCTTGTGGCGGTAGTAGTGGATAGCCAGGACCTTGTGGAGGCTGGGCCCAGGGGACTGGCCGAGTCACTATTTTCTTTCTTTCTTTCTTTTTTTTTTTTTTGTCTTCTTGACTTTTTAGAGCTGCACCTGCGGCATATGGAGATTCCCAGGCTAGGGGTCAAATCAGAGCTATAGCTGCCAGCCTACACCACAGCAACACAGGATCCCAGCTGCGTCCGTGACCTACACCACAGCTCATGGCAACGCTAGATCCTTAACCCACTGAGCGAGGCCAGAGATCAAACCTGTGTTCTCATGGATACTAGTCAGATGCGTGGCCACTGAGCCAGGATGGAAACTCCAAGGTCACTATTTTCTATGTGAGGAGCAAGACTCCACACCTGACCAGAAACACGGGGGGTGGTCTGTGGATTCTTAGCTTCCTGCTGGACCCAGGGCAGCAGCTCCAGCACTTCAAGGTGCTAAAGTCAGTCTTGACCAGAGTGGATTTAGGCCCACTCAAGATGAGCTCCCATAATCCTATAATCATGTCTGCACCCCTGGCCCGCATCTATGCAAGTTTCCCCTGATCAGTGCTATTCAAGGTGAAACCTTTGTCTTCAGAAGGCTCCACCCCTGCCGGGGGTGGGGGGCCTTGACCTTGGAGCACACAGTAAACAAGGTAATTAGGGCACAACAAGATCAGGTGGATGACACACCTGGGGTGATTCCTCCTTCCCATTACAACCAAGGTGGAAATGAGTGAATGTCAGTTTTTAGGTGAAAGGCGCAGTTCAGGGTTCTATTTGGCTTAGGTGGTTCTGGGAGCTCTAAGTTCGTGCCCTTCCTCTGGTCCCCCACTCATGCCTCTGGTTACCCTCCTGGGTTTTGGGGAGATGAGAGGGCACCCTTGGGCCCATCCTGGGGAATCCTGAGTGGGGAGTCCTTGAGGTATCCCTTCTGGTGGGGTTCCTGGGGGTTCTCTGGGGCGTTCTGGGGGACTTCTCCAGGCCTTCCTGGGGGTCCGCACAACACTTTTCCCGCCGGGGGGTCCAGGGGGCTCCTTTAGCGCTTCCTGGGGGGGTCCGGGAGTGGTGTCCTCCAGGCCTTCTTGGGGGTTTCTCCAGGGGATCCTCAGACCTTTCTTGGGGAGTCTTCAGGGGGGTTTTGGGCGGAATTCTCGGGCGCTCCTCAGAGACCTCCTGGGAGGCTCCTGGGGGTGGCGGTGTGTGTCCTCTGGACCTCCCTGGCGGGTTCTCTGGGGATCCTCAGGGGGTTCTTCTGCGGGGCCCTGGGGGGGTCCTCCGGACCTTCCTGGGGAGTTCTGGGGGTGGGGAGGTCCCCGAAGGGTCTTCCAGGCTGGCCTGGGTAAAGGTGGTGAGTTCGACCCACACACTCGGCAGCGCACCTTCTGCTGCCCACGCCCAAGTCCTCGTCGGGAAGGAGTGGCTGTCGCGCGTTGTCAGTGACAATCTTTCCCCGCGCTCCGTCCGGGCGTGGAAATGGAGAATGCCGGCAGACCTCAGGTGAGCGGAGGCCGGGGCTTCCCAGAGGGCCTGGGGCTGCGGGGGGAAGAGGTTCCCGCTGAGACCCGGCGGGCGGTGGCAGGAAAGAGGCGTTCGAGGTTCCCCGACCCCTGGCGGAGACTCAAGCAGAAATGGCGACGTGGGCGTGGCTGTGCACGGAGGGCGTGGCTCGGCGGTCGGGCACGCGCCTGGGCTCTCCTGGGGGCGGGGCGAGCTCCCCTGCGGGGCGGGGCTCGGCTCTCCGGCGGCGCCTGCGCACAGGCGGCGGCGGCGCGGCGGCCGTCAGTCGCCGGCATGGCGGTGTGCGCTCGCCTCTGCGGCGTGGGCCCGTCGCGGGGATGCCGGCGCCGCCAACAGCGCCGGGGCCCTGCCGAGACTACGGCGGCAGACAGCGAGCCGGACACGGACCCCGAGGAGGAGCGCATCGAGGCGGGCGCGGCGACGCTGTGCGGGGTGGGGGGCGGCCGGAGCGCGGGCCCCTCGTCGCCCCCGCGCTGCTCGCTGCTGGAGCTGCCGCCCGAGCTGCTGGTGGAGATCTTCGCCTCGCTGCCCGGCACCGACCTGCCTAACTTGGCCCAGGTCTGCACCAAGTTCCGGCGCATCTTGCACACAGACACCATCTGGAGGCGGCGCTGCCGGGAGGGTGAGTGCGCCGGGGCGGGGCCTGGGCCTGGAGGGGGCCTGGCCGGGAGGGGCTTGGGGCGGGGGCCCCACGGGCTCTAGAAGGGACCCTGCCACAGATCCCGGGCGCGGAGTCCGGGCGAGGTGGGCTTCCCGGGTGGGCAGCGGGCCGGGTTCTGCCCACATGGGGTGCTCAGAGAGGGTTAAGGGGTCCCCCGGCTGAGGGGGCCAGGACGCCAGAGCAGTGACGCGTGCTGGGGCTGGGTTTAGGCCGGGGAGCAACTGACGTCTGTGGCATCCAACTTGGTCCCCAGCCCCTGAGGGCGGAGCTGACGGGAGCAATGAGGGTGAACTTGAAGAGTTAGGGGAGCCCGAGTGTTTGGAGGCGCTCCTGAGGACGAGAAACTGGTCTGTGACGCGGTGGGGGCCGCGGGACGGCGCTGGAGAGGGCTGATGGACCCCCAGGGATGCTGGTGGCCGAAGTGAGGGTAGTGAGTAGTTTTGAAACAAATCCCAGGAAGAAAGCGTTACCTAATCCAGAGTTCAAGGCTCTCTGCATTCCTAACCTTCTGTGTTTTGGTGCAAAGAATAGTTAAGAAAAAAATCAAACAAGGAAGGACAACAAAGGGGAGAAGGTGAAACTCATCGGAGACCCCTGCAGTCTAAGACAGGCCACTCTTAAAATTTTGGAAAACATTTATCTCCTTATCCACCTGCAGAGTCAGGCACACCTTTTTACTTAAACGGGGAGGTACTATTTCTTTTCTTGTGGACATGGTTTCGTATAACGGCTTCATAGGGTTACACTGTCTGTGTATGCTACAGACTAGTCCCTTACTGATAGACTTTAAATTTGCAGTTTTCCCTTCTCATAGACAGTGATATCAAGACTGCCTTTATGCCTCAGAGAGGCGTTGATGTGACTTACCTGTCCCTCGTAGAACTTCGGAGATTATCTTCTTAGGGTGCACGTCCCAAAGTGGGGGGCTGTGGACAGCAGGGTGTGTGCACGTTGGTGACACCTTAGATACTCATTGCCCAGCTCTTGATGTTTGCACCCTGGGAAGACTGCATTAAAAGGCCTCTTTCCCCAGATCCTCCCCAGAATGGGATCTTCAGTCACCTTGTCTCTGCTGTAAAGCTCAGTGGTCAGGACTCTGGATTTATAATCACTGGCCAGGCTCTGTTTGTCTGCCGTGAGTTCCTGGACCTGCTGCTTCACCTTCCCAAGTGTTCCTGGGAAGTGCTGCTCCCCTAGGGTGACTTTGAGGGCTAGATGAGATGACGCGGTGAACACCTCACCCCCTGAATGATAGCTGTTTGGTTCTTGGCCATTTTTTTTTCACCTTGTGTGAATTCCCTATTTGTGGGGTTTTTTTTTGGGGGGGGTGTTGTTATTTGTTTTAGTCTCTTTTTCTTTTAGGGAGTTTATTTTGTCTTACAATTTTGTAAGAGTTCATTGAATATTAACAGTGTTAACCTTTTGTACATGTGGCAAGGGAATTTCTTTTGACATTCTGAAATAGAGGCAGAGAGCATTCCACCTTTTCGTTGGTTTTGTTTTGCATTCTGTACACCTGAGACTGATTCGACACAGATCATTTGTGCTTTGAGGGGTTTCTCCATCAGTCAGGCAGACCTTTGTGGTGTCTGGGGGGGGGTGGTCTCTGGGGAAACTATATGTAGCTCAATTCTAGGAACAGGGGGTGGCAGAAGACTTTCGTATGATCTAAAACTCAAAGGTATGCCGCAGAGTAAAATTAATCAGAGGTACCGCTCAGGGCACATTCTCATGGCTGCTAATGGAAATGTAAAAAGTCCTCATGAAGATGGAGAGAGACGTTGAGGGGCAGACATAGAAGGACCTTCAATCCTTCCTTTCCTGCTGCTGGTCTCAGTTCAGCTTTCCTGGGACAGCAGACACTGTGATGTTGGAATCAACGCCTCTTGTTCTCCTGGCAGCTAGGAGACTTCATCTTGAGAAATTAAAAAAAAAAGAAAGACAAAAGTGATCAAACAGGCATATTCCTAGCCATCCCAATACGTAGCAGGTAAGTCTTCAGTCATATTTGCTTTTCCTTTCTCTCCCTTTCTCGTAAAGAGCACGACTCACCTGACACTCCGGTCCCTGCTGACCGCCCCGTCCTTCCCACTCCCTGGAAGCCGCTGCTGTTGTGTGGGTTGAGTTTATTTGTCTATCTGGGAACCTGTAACATCGCCAGAGTGTGACATTGTTTGGTGGTGATTTAATTTTTAGAAATATGTCATAGCGGCAGTATTGTGCATCTCCTTTTCCCCCATCACCTTGTGTTTTTAAGTTCTGTCCATGTTAACACACTTGAGCCTAGCTCAGTCTTCAGCACTGTGCGATGGTTCATGATTTGAAGAGGTCACGTGTGTTCCTTTGCTTATTTTTGATCTTTTCATTCTACACAGTGTGATGGAGAACAATCTCCTGTGTTAGGGCAGGTAAATTTGAAAGTTTCTCTAAGGAATGTATCCGGAAGTGTTGTTGCCTGGGAGTTCCCGTCGTGGCACAGCGGAAACAAGTCTGACTGGCATCCATGAAGATGCAGGTCCGATCCCTGGCCTCGCTCAGTGGGTTAGGGATCCAGCGTTGCCGTGAGCTGTGAGGTAGGTCGCAGACTCGGCTTGGATCTGGTGTGGCTGTGGCTGTGGCTGTGGTGGAGGCTGACGGCTATAGCTCCGATTTGACCCCTAGTCTGGGAACTTCCATGTGCTGAGAGTGCAGCCCTAAAAAGACAAAAAAAAGAAGAAGAAGAAGAAGTGTTATTGCTTGGATAGTGGGCTGTGAGATTTGCAGTTTTACTGGATACTGGCCAGTTACTTTTTCGAGTGATTTTTTTTTGCTCCAGATATAACACAGTTATATTTTACTCTTTGCACACCTGTCCCATGAGGGCATGCCTAGGCAAGTTGCTAAAGGTGAGAGGAATGCCCCATGTGCATCACAGAGTAGCTGCCTTTGTGGTCTGGCTCCTTTAATCCAGTGTTTGATAAATTCTGTCTAGTTTGAACTATGGATTTCTGAAAATCTGTGCGAATCTGGGTGAGAAACAGCCCCTCATTTTAATTTGCAAATGCCTGATAACTGCACATTTAGGGAGTTCCCTGGTGGTCTGCCGGTTAGGACTCCACACTTTCACCACTGTGGCCCTCGTTCAGTCCCTGGTCTGGGAACTGAGATCCCACATCAAGCTGCTGCACACTCTGGCAGAAAAAAAAAAAAAAAAAAAGCAAGCACATTCAGGAGCTCCCATCGTGGCTCAGCGGTTAACGAGCCTGACTAGTATCCATGAGGACTCCGGTTCCATCCCTGGCCTTGCTCAGTGGGTTAAGGATCCAGTGTTGCTGTGAGCTGTGGTATAGGCTGGAGGAACCTCCATATGCTGCAGGTGTGACCCTAAAAGACAAAAAGAAAAAGAAAAAAGAATGCACATTTATTTATTTATATTATTATTATTTTTGTCTTTTTGCCATTTCTTGGGCTGCTCCCACGGCATATGGGAGGTTCCCAGGCTAGGGGTCTAATCAGAGCTGTAGCCACTGGCCTACACCAGAGCCACAGCAACCTAGGATCTGAGCCGTGTCTGTGACCTACACCACAGCTCACGGCAATGCCGGATCGTTAACCCACTGAGCAAGGGCAGGGATCGAATCCGCAACCTCATGGTTCCTAGTCGGATTCATTAACCACTGCGCCACGACGGGAACTCCCAAAGAATGCACATTTAAAAACATAACTCTTGGAGTTGCCGCTGTGGTGAAGTGGGTTGAGAATCCGATGGCAGTAGCTTGGGTTGCTGCGGAGACGTGGGTTCTGTCCTCAGCCCAGTGCAGGGGGTTAAAGAATCTGGGCCTGCAGCAGCTCTGACATAAGTTGCAGCTGCAGCTCAGATTCAGTCTCTGGCCTACGAACTTCCATGTGCTGTGGGTACAGCCATAAAAATAAATAAATAAAAACACAATTATTGGCAATTTGGATTTTTATTCTTCACGCACCCTTAATTTTTGCCCTTTTTCCCCCCTGTTATTTTTTCTTGTTGATGTGTGGCTTTTAGGCATGTAATCTGGATCAATGTCTTTTTAATATGTACAAACGTTTTCTCATAGTCAAATAGTCATTTGCTTTTTAACTTCACTTATAGTGACTTTTGCAAAAGTTACAGTGTTAATTGAAGTTACAAACTTGGCGGCATATATGGAAGTTCCCAGGCTGGGGGTCCAATTGGAGCTGCAGCTGCTGGCCTACCCCACAGCCACAGCAATGTGGGATCCAAGCCACGTCTCTGACCTACACTGCGGCTCATGGCAATGCTGATCCTTAACTCACTGAACACGGCCAGGGATGGAACTCACATCTTCATGGATACTAGTCAGGTTCATTTTCTGCTGCAGGTTCATTTTCTGCTGAGCCACAACAGGAACTCGGAAGTTTCCAACTTTTTACTTTGGCTTAAAGTAATCATTGTTGGTCCTGAGGTTATGAAGACGATTAACAGCTGGGTCTTCGGTTTCACTGGTTCATTCTGGTGGCTCTCATTTCCAGCTCATCGGGGTCCACTGCTGGACCGTCGGCCGTCCCACGTGTGGCATTCATAGGGTCTTATAGGGTCAGTTTAATCAGGGCTGGAATGTGTGTAAGAACAGTCATGTGTGAGACAGACTTGATCTTATTTCCTGAGCCTCAAAACTTCTGTGCTGAACTAGACGTTTGGTCATGGTGGGTGTTGAAGCCAAAGCCAAGTCCACAGAGGCAGAAACTAAGCCCTTTGCGGCCCTGGTGAGCAGGAGGAGGCTGGGCCCAGTCGGTCCTGTTTCCTCTGGTTTCCTGACCCCAGAGCTCCAGGTGCGGCTCTGATGTTTGGTGACGTGTCCTGGGAGGGTGAGTGAGACCGTGAGCCTGCACGGTGGCGGCTAAGGGTTACGCGTTTGCGTTCTCCCTTCTGATCATTGGATTTCCCAGAGAAGACAGGCCACAGAAGGGGCGCGGGGGCGGTCAGGGGAAGTGGACCCCTGTGTTTCATTGCCTCAGAGAGTTGGGGGCCCTGACTGACTTCCCCGGCTCAGGCAGGGCACGCATGTCGTGGGCTCTCTCTCCGTAAAATGACAGAACTCTGGGGCAGGCGGGAGCGACACACAAAACTTAAAAAAATAAGGTGGCTGTTTATAATGCTCATGATTTTCAGTGTCCTAGCAATAATAAAGCAATAACAATAAATCAGTTATTTTTATTTGGTCTTTCTAGCCCCCTGCCTATTGGAGCTGTTGGATTAAATCTCTTCTCTGGTGTTTTTCCTGGCAGATGAAGGAAAGTTGCCTCTGTGAAACCCAAATCTGTGCTCCTGTTTGGAGGCGAGCACACACCAAAGAAGTGATATTTCCACTCTTACAGGAAACCAAACCAGAGCAACCGCAGCCTCCAGGGCAGGCGCAGGGTTGGAGGCAGGCTGAGCAGTGTTTTGACGCATCACTCCTTTGGCTACAGGCCTCCTGCAGTTGCTTGCTTGTGGGGCTATAAATACGCTGTCATTTCTCAGAGTACAGGGTAGCAGCCAAGTCCGTTCTTTGCCTTTGACCCTTGACGAAGCTTTTCTTGGTTAATGCTTCACTGCTTGTTCGGTGGGTTTTGAAATGCTAGCCATTTTTTAACACTGTTCGTCTGTGTTATGCAGCGCTTCCTGAAATCTGCCTGAGGCTCATGAGTTTAGAAAATTCAGACCATGATTCTAAATGGAAACATTCAAATAATAACAAAAGATACCTTTAGAAACAGAGGAAATGGTCACATCTGTGTTCTCCTTCCCACACAGGATGCTTAAGTATTGAGACACAAAGATTTCATCTTACTCAGCTCAATACCTGCCAGTGTCAGGTTTTGAATTTATAATGTATGATTTACCCATTTAGTCTCTTGATGGTAAGTCTTTTGATGACACCTGGAGTAATATTTAGGTTTTTTTTTTTGGGCCACCCCTGGCATCCAGGGATCATCTCTAAGCCGCAGCTGCTGCAGTGCCAGATCCTTAACCCACTGGCCGGTCTGGGAGTCGAACCTGTGTCCCAGCGCTCTCAGGATGCCGCTGCTGATCCTGTGGCACCACAGTGGGAGCTTGGCGTAATAACTGTATGGTGTCTTGATGAGTTGTAGGTCAAAAGTGCATTTAAATCCCACCTTCATGAAAAATACCCCTTTCACATAATGTATGAGCTGTATGACAGAAAGGGAAGCTTAAAAACCAATGTGCAATTTTGTATTTGCATGCCGGCGAAAACACTCTTTCTGTTCCCGCTCGATGTGCAGATGTGAAATGTGAGGAATGTGGCTCTTGTTACATGAGGCTGAAGGCGGGAACAGCGTCCAGGGAAGAGGTGGAGCGGGCAAGTTGTTGATTTCCAGTCGGCTTTAGGAGCATCTGATGATGCTTGTTAGGCAGATGTTTGTTGAATGTACTTGTTTTGGTGGTGGGGGTGGGTCAGCAGTTGGATAGACAGAGTGTCCAGGTAATAGAAACTTACCTGTCTCAGCCATGAGCCGGGGAAGCCGGGCCTCCTCCTGCACAGACAGCAGGATCTCAAAACTGCAGGGAAACCTTTATTCTTTCCTTCTGTTTTACTCATTGGGAGGACTACAGCCTCTATTTTTGGAAGTTGAATCTCATATGCTGCTTAACAGAGAAACCTAATCCTTCAAGTTAGCAGAGTAGGAGAGGGGAAGGGGACATTTCTAACCTTACAGAAGCAGGCTGGGAAGTGGGGCTGGTGCCCCGAAAGCACCGAGTGAAGACCTCCCCGTGGCGGTATTTAATTGGACTGACCCTTGTGCTTTGCCAGAAAGAGCTGATTGGTTGTTTGAGGTCCAGGCACTGCCACTTGTACTGTTCCACTGTGTTTATAAAGCGATTACATAATGCAGGAGGATCTCGGTTTGTCTTTCTGGCTGGCAGGAATGCGCAAGTGCAAGGGCGTCTTTGGGACTCTGGAGGGGAACACGTGTCCTCTCAAAAACCCAGGACTTTTGAGGACATGGCCTGGGTTCGGACTCGTGAGTCAGCATCACTTTACTGTCCACCTGGTGGCGATGGAGGGAGGAGTAAACAGAATTACCAGGCCTGCTTGTGGGGTATTAGTCAGGAGTCGGGAAGTTTGAAATCTTAGAAAAGGTCTCCCAGGTGCGTGGTGTGACCAGGTGCGTGCAGGTGTACTAGGAAGAAGGGCCTGGGCATGACAGGTGGACCTCCCTTGGCCAGCAGAAGCTGGACGGGGTCAGCACCCCCGGCTGGAAGGGCGAGGCTTCTCAAGATTCCTCTTGACACTGCGACTATCTTTGCAGGGGTGGAACTGGTTGGGAATAAGTCACATTGACTATGTAGGCAGTGTCAGCTGTCCTTGGAAACTATTTGCTTAGCGTCCCGAATATTCTTGGTGTTTAAGAGGAGATGCCTATGGGCTGTGTCCAGGTTTGATTTTACATTCTTCCCATGCTAAGATGAGCTGTCTGCAGAGCGGTTTTTCCAGATCTGTAACATTATTTAAAAAAAAAAGAAAAAGACATTTCATGCAGTTACAGTAAAAGCTAAGGAAAGCAGCTGAGCTGGGGGTCCCCGGGGCTCTGCTGTTGGAGAGCCGTCCTTGGAGGCTCACTCAGAGCAGCTGTGTCAGGAAGCCTCGGGCCAGCTGTCAGACTCCTCCCGAGCCTTGGTGGAGCCCCCTCTCTCACCAGCTCCCATCTCTGTGTCTACTTCCTTTTTCAGCTGCCGAAGTAAAGTTTTAGCTATATTTTATGAAGGGTTATAATTATCCCTAATTTAGTGCAAATGCAAATGCGGGAAATTTCCAGTCAATACTGCCTTTTGGTTTGACTTGGAAAACTGGTTGGGTTTACAGCAGGTGGGAAACGGGCCAGCAGCATTCCTCCAGCCTGCCTTCTCCACTCCTTCCTGCCTTGCCAGGGGCCAGTCTGTCTGGGGTATACCTTTCTTTCTGCCTCTGCCTTACCTGGTGGTGCAGTGGCTTCCTCATGGGACCCCCACCGCCACCTGCATCTCCAGGGCCTTCTCTGCTGCCTCCGCCCACAGGTCACTCTGTCTATGCTGCTTTTCTTTTCTTTCTTTCCTTTTTTTTTTGTCTTTTGTCTTTTTAGGGCCTCACCTGCAGCATATGGAGGTTCCCAGGCTAGGGGTCTGTCTAATCGGAGCCACAGCTGCTGGCCTACACCACAGCCATAGCCACAGCCACATCAGATCCAAGTCGTGTCTGTGACCTACACCACAGCTCACGGCAACGCCAGATCCTTAACCCACCGATTGAGGCCAGGGATGGAGCCCTCAACCTCATGGTTTCCAGTCGGATGCATTTCCACTGCGCCTCGATGGGAGCTCCCGATGCTGCTTTTCTCCTTGAGGCTTCTGCTTTTGCGATGCCCTTGGACTCCAGTCTCTGGCATTCAAGACCCCCCAGGACTTTCCGGGCTTATCATGTGTGCCCACCAGCTTGCTCCAGAGGCTGGGAGTGCTGTGCCCTTCTCGAGGGCAGAGTTCCTCACAAGCGATGTTTATTGGGAGCAGGGGCTAAGTCCCCTCTAATTGCAGGCCCAGGACGGGCGCAGTGCGTGGGTGGTGACATGAACCTTGTCACCTTTGTTTTGACACAGAGCGTGGGCGCAGTCTCTGCTCAGTCTCCAGCTTCTCTTCCAGGGAAGGCGCCTCAGCGGGCAGCGTGTGTCCTTGTGTCCTCCTCCCTCCGGGGGCTTGGTGCCCGGCTCTCTGGTGTGCGTCCACCTCCGCCTCCACACCTGTCCGTCTTACCCAGCTGACACGCTGCCTCCAGTTTCCCTTCCCCGGCCCCTTGGCACCCACCGTGCTGCTTCCTGCCTATGAATTTGACTATTCTGTTCTCATGTAATATTGTCCTCTTGCGACTGGCTGCTTTCTCTTAGCACAGTGTCCTCAAGATTCATTCATGCTGTAACCTTTGTCAGACTCTCCATCTTTTTTTTTGTCTTTTGTCTTTTTAGGGCTGCACCTGCGGCATATGGAGGTACCCAGGCTAGGGATGCAATCAGAGGTGTAGCCGCTGGCCTACACCACAGCCCCAGCAATGCCAGATCCAAGCGTCTGCACCCTACACTACAGCTCACGGCAACACCGGATCCTAGTACAAACATAACTGAGCAGGGCCAGGGATAGAACCTGCATCCTCATGGATGCTAGTCAGATTCATTTCTGCTGAGCCACGATGGGAACTGTGTTTTAAAAAGATTATTTTATTTTTTGGCCATGGTGCACAGTGGCTTGATGTGGGATCTCATTTCCCAGACCAGGGATTCAACCCAGGTCACAGCAGTGAAAGCACCAAGTCCTAACCACTAGACCACCAGGGAACTCCCTCTCCTTCCTTTTTAAGGCTGAATAATATTCCATTGTGTGAATGGACCATGTTTGGCTCTTCCATTCCTCCACTGATGGATACTTAGGTTGCTTCTACTTCTTGGCTATTGTGAATAATGCTGCTACATAAATAGATGTATAAATATCTCTTTTTATTTTTTTGATTTTTAGGGCCACACTTTCAGCATGTGGAGGTTCCCAGGCTAGGGGTCAAGTTGGAGATGTAGCTGCCGGTCTATGCCACAGCCATAGCAACTCAGGATCCAAGCTGCATCTGCAACCTACACCACAGCTCACGGCAACGTTGGATCCTTAACCCACTGAGCAAGGCCAGGGATCGAACCTGTGTCCTCATAGATACTAGTCGGGTTTGTTTCCACTGAGCTATGACGGGACCTCCTACAAATATCTCTTTGACTCTGTTTTCATTTCTTTTGGGGTATGTACCCAGAAATAGGATACTAGCTGGATCATATGGTAATTCTATGTTTAAATTTCCTCAAGTCTAGCTAACCCATTTTTGTCCCCTTTCCCAACCTTTTTTTTTTTTTTTTTACTTTGTTGCCTATTTTTGGGGGAGCAGACACGTTCAAAATAAGACTTTCACAAGCTACCTCACCTAATAATAATTAGCAAGGAAAGTTGCTTGATCCAGGACCTAGAAGGCAGCTGTAGGCGGCCTGGTTTGGCACGCTAACTTCAGTCGTCTTGGGCCAGGTGGGACAGGACAGCGTTAACACCGGTGAGTTTTTCTGCAGGGGGGACCTGCGGTGCTGCACCGACACTGGCCCTGATTCTATTTTTTTTTTTTTTTGTCTTTTTGCCATTTCTTGGGCCGCTCCCGCGGCATATGGAGGTTCCCAGGCTAGGGGTCGAATCGGAGCTGTAGCCACCGGCCTACACCAGAGCCACAGCAACGCGGGATCCGAGCCGCGTCTGCAACCTACACTACAGCTCACGGCAACGCCGGTTCGTTAACCCACTGAGCAAGGGCAGGGACCGAACCCGCAACCTCATGGTTCCTAGTCGGATTCGTTAACCACTGCGCCACGACGGGAATGCCCCCCCCCAATCCTATTTTAAGGGCACTTCCCCTGATAACTTACAGGAAGGTTTATAGAACAATCAGAGGATGCGGAATTGTTCCTAGCCACAGTTTAAAAAAAAGATGTTTCCATCGTGTGGAAAATACTGAACATTTCCCGCAAGAGCCGTTGGGTCAGAATGACATTTTTCTGCTTTGATGGATGTATACTCTTTTGGGAACGTTAAGAAGAACCCACTAAGGATTGCTGTATTTATTAGCACTGCATCGTGCTTTTGCATTTCTTCTGATTATTCGTGGCCTTTTTGTGGCCGGCTTGTCTTCTTGCTCACGTTCACCTCCAGGGTGATATTAGCAGAGATTCACAATGATTTGGTCATCCTGGCTAAAAATCTTAGAATCATTCTGGGGTCCACGTGGTTGGTGGGAGGAGTGTGTTGTTTCTATCAGGCTGGAGGATCCCTGGACTCAGAAACGAGAATCACAGACCAGGTGCCCACCTTCAGGAATGTGACACACGCGGGAGATGCCTGCAGGCAGCGCGGATGCCACATGGAGGCCTGGCCATGACGTGGGGGCAGTCTGGGCCTTGCATCTAACCGGCATGGTGTCTGCACGTGTCGCAAAAGTGCATATGCCAAAGGAGGCCACCCCACACCCCAGCTGCCTCGTCAGCGAGGCAGTAAGAGCCCTGGAACCCGGAGAGGAGCTGTTCTTTCAGAACCACACAGCAAACAGCCTCGGCACCCGTCTTGTGCGGTGACGCTTTGGAGCGCATCGTTGGTCTGAGGGAAGGACACTGTGGAGAGCCACACAAGGTGGTGACATGAGGGCCACCTGGCCGTGGTAGGCATCCTGAGCTGCTGGGGGACCGCGAAGAGTTCAGTGTGGAGCAGAGCTCTTCTCAGGAGTGTAGGTAGACCAGCTCCAGCTTGCTCCCCAGCCGGGACGGTGTGGTGGTTTCAGCTGTCCCCGGGAGGTCTGCAAGCATTGTGGCAAAGCGGGGGCTCTCATTGCTGGTGACTCGTGTTGTAGTAGGTGTCATCCCTCCTTGGGTTCGCAAACCACGTGTTAGCCGGTTCCTCCCAAGTTCCTGTCACTTGCGTAATCCTCCAGAATGGAGGGCGCGTGCTTCTTGGCGGGGGACGAGACCTGTTTTGGTCTGATAAGGAGCACAGCCGTGGCCTGGTCCTCAGCAGGGGAGGCGGGGAGAGCAGGGCCCCCGGGTGGGGCCTGATCTGGTCTCAGGGATGTTTGCCAGGTGGTTTCCATAACCGCCTTGGCCCAGATGGAAGCGTGTGGTTAATGTCATCCGTTCCGTGGAAAAGACAGGACCGGGGTGGGGGGTGTCTGTGTTGTGAGGAGGTGCGCAGCTCTTTGCTGGACAGCCTGCAGCCTGCCTTCTGGAAGCACTGCTGAGGCTTCAGCCGCTTGGGGCCTGGGTTTCCCTTCCCGCCTCGGGGGCAGAGCCCTGCCTGTGCAGGAGGGGTCCGATTTTGCTGCGAGGTACCGCTGCGAGGTGTACCGCTGCGAGGTACCGGGTGGCCTCAGCTATGTCTTTGTTTACTAGTCATTAGCCACCTTGGAGGCTGGGGGGCCTTTGTGGAACCCTGACCCAGTGAGGATCACATTTCCATGGGACACGTGTCATTTCCAGACTCCGGGTTTCTGCGACGCCCGCGCTCCTGTGCCGGGATTGTCTGGCTGTGGGTTTGAGCGCGTGGGCTTCCAGAGCTTATCAGAATGGACAGATTGCTATTTCATTCAGAGTGGAGCTGTCTGAGAGTGGAGTAACGGCTTCGCTGGTGAGGGAGGGTGTCGACTGACGACTGACGGTGGGGAAGGCCCAGGCCGTCTCCACTGCGCGCCAGGCTCAGGAGACAAGGCCAAGGGTGAAGCACGCCCTCCCCGCCCTCCCCCAGGCTGTCAGGCTCGCCCTTGGGCCGCTTTGCGATTTCTTGACTGTAATTTCTCATTCCAGAGTACGGTGTCTGTGAAAACTTGCGGAAGCTGGAGATCACAGGCGTGTCTTGTCGAGACGTCTATGCGAAGCGTAAGTTAATCTGTTACCATCCGCCGACCTTGTTCCAGAAGCAGGTACTCAGTGAGCCCGGAAAGTAATTCAGCCCACAGGTCATTCTCAGACACCCTCTTAAAGTCACTTTTGTCATTTTATTTATTTATTTATTTGTTTATTCTTTTTAGGGCTGCACCCATGGCATGTGGAGGTTCCCAGGCGAGGGATCAAGTTGCAGCTGTAGCTGCCAGCCTACACCACAGCCACAGCAACTGGGGATCCCAACTGCGTCTTTGACCTACACCGCAGCTCATGGCAACGCTGGATCCTTAACCCACTGAGCAAGGCCAGGGATTGAACCTGCATCTTCATGGTTCCTAGTCAGATTCATTTCAGCTGCACCGTGAGAACTCCACATGTGTCATTTTATTTATTTATTTATTTATTTTGTCTTTTTTTTTTTTTTTTTTTTTTTTGCTATTTCTTGGGCTGCCCCTGCGGCATATGGAGGTTCCCAGGCTAGGGGTCTCATTGGAGCCATAGCCACCGGCCTACACCAGAGCCACAGCAACGCAGGATCCGAGCCGCGTCTGCAACCTACACCACAGCTCACGGCAATGCCGGATCGTCAACCCACTGAGCAAGGGCAGGGACCGAACCCGCAACCTCATGGTTCCTAGTCGGATTCGTTAACCACTGCGCCACGACGGGAACTCCCACATGTGTCATTTTATTTTATTTTATTTTATTTTTTATTTTTTTGTCTTTTTGTTGTTGTTGTTGTTGTTGTTGCTATTTCTTGGGCCGCTCCCGTGGCATAAGGAGGTTCCCAGGCTAGGGGTTGAATCGGAGCTGTAGCCACCAGCCTACGCCAGAGCCACAGCAACGCGGAATCCGAGCCGTGTCTGCAACCTACACCACAGCTCACGGCAACGCCGGATCGTTAACCCACTGAGCAAGGGCAGGGACCGAACCCGCAACCTCATGGTTCCTAGTCGGATTCGTTAACCACTGCGCCACGACGGGAACTCCCACATGTGTCATTTTAAAGACAGCACTGTTGGCAGTAGCAAGGAGAAGGTGGGGGGGCTCTCTCTTCTCCATTTTCGGGTGAATCATGACCCTGATTTTGCTCCCATATGGATAAAGGTGATTTTTATGGGGCATCTGGGACCTTAGGATCTGCCCTAGAAGCAGCTCTGGTGAGCCCTGGGGTACCCCGGCTTGGGACCCTAGGCCCGCAGCCTGGATGGAGTGGGGGATGGCAGTCGTGATTGCGACATGCAGCCCTGGCCTTCCGGGGCCCCTCCTCCCCGCCCACTCCAGCCTCAGCTGTCCTACGGGCACAGTGGGTCCTGCCCTTTGCTTTCCAGAGTCGCCAGCAGCACTCCCTGCTGTTCAGAGCCCCTGACCCCTGTGTCATCCTGGCTGACCTTTCCTCAGTGCCCTTTATATGAGGCTGCGAGGGCGTCTCTTGGCACTGACGTTGCCCGGGGCCCGGCAGGCACATTGTCCCCTCCAGTGGAGTGTGGCCTGCATGGCTGATACCCAAGGCTGAACGTTAAAGAATGGAGGGAGAAGGTCCGTGGTGACCTTTCTCTTTGGCCTAAAGTTGACTTGGTGACCTCTCTGAAAAGCACCTTAAATGTTCATTCTCAAACCAGCTTGGTAGGTGTTGGTTTTCACATTCTTTTGAGCTTTGTACCAGTTCTGCTTTGAGCACTGAGACCTGCGGGTGCTTCTGACTGAAACACTGTTATCATGGAAGCACCTGTGATTCGGGGTGGAGGCGGCAGCGGGCAGCGGGCCGAGGGCCTCCTGGGGGCCAGGCTGCTGTGTGGGAGCCGGAGGCTTCCTTCCAGAGTCGGGGCTTGCTAGTTGGTGTCACTGGCTGTGTTCCTTCCTTTCAGTGTCTTGTTGCTCTCAGAGTCGCACCTCCTCAGGTGTCCCGGGCCCTGGAATGGGTAGAGCCTGGACTTTCTCCGCAGCGGCCGGCCCTGCGGGGAGACAAGCCATGGCGAGCAGTCAGTCTCCGAGTCCGGGCTGACCCTCGTCCCATCAGCCGTGCTCCACACGGATCCCTTGGCCACTGGGAGGAACTGTTGGATTGGCCAGCGTTCCTGGCTTAGAATTTGCTTACGAGGGCGAGTCCTCCTGCCAGAGGCTCTGAGTTGTTGGGGCACCTTCCTCTGAGGTGCTCAGCTGCCCTGGGCACGAAGGGCTCTCGGTGTTGGCGCTCAGCTGTGCCTTCCAGTGATTTCCTCCTCCCACCTCCTCTGAGCCCCCTGGGTCCCAGCCCCGCTTCTCCCCACTCGCTCGGGCCCTCACTGCCATCCTGCCCCCTGTACTGCTCAGGCCTGCACTGCCATCCCGCCCCCGCGCTGCTGGTTCTGGACCCCGGTGTGGGCTGGTCTGCTCACGGCCTCCTACTCCTCCTTCCCCATGCAAGGGACTTTGGTTTCTTCTCTGGCTTCTGCTCCACGTCCCACCACCCGAGAGGACATGTGTCTCCAGGGGGGAGCGGGTCTGGGGGCCCAAGTGGTCACATCTCGGGAAAGTGTAACTCTTTCCTGTTTTCCCATCTCGGTGTCCAGAATGATGCCGGTTTGAATCCCAAGGCCCAGGGTTGCAGGGGCGGAAACCGGCTGTGCCTCTCCCCTCCCGCCCTCCGTCCTCGGCTCCAGTGTCCCCGGAAACCCGCATCTCACCTGCCACAGTGTAGAGTCCAGGAGTCCCCCCTCGCTATGGGCAGCTGTGTCAGAGTCAGAGCTGAACTCACCACCATGAATGCACAGAAAGGAAAGTTTTCCCGGCTTTTGGATGGTCAGCTGTTTCTGTGTGGATCTGTTGTGGCAAGTTCTTATCACCCTGCTGCTTTTCGAGTTTGTTAGGCCATTTCGTGGTATCATCGCAAAGCAACTTGATTTCTAAGAGTTGTAAGTGCTCAAAGTAGCATCCTGGCGGGAGGCAGGTGTTAGGAGTCGCCCCGGCCTGTGGCATCTGTCCTGTGGGGGGACGTCTGCACACAGGTGGGCAGGAGGGGAGCAGGGAGAGAGGGAGAGGTCCAGGTTGGGGAGGCCAGGGGGCCGAGGAGCGGGGATAAGGGCCATGCAGGCCTGTCTAGGCAGAGGGGACATGGACAAGCAGAGGAGGACATCTGGAGATTTCCTTGACTGCTGGTTCTCAACCCCTTGAAAATGGTTGCAGAATCCACGGAGTAATTCATTTTACTTGTTATTTATCATCCAGAGTGTTTCATTTGCCCTGGTCAAAGCGAGCTTCAGTTTTCTTTATCACGGTGCAGCAACTGTGCTTTTGTGAGTTTGTTTTGAAGGCCTTATCTGGGAGAAGATCACCTAGCTTCTGGAATAGGTGTTGGAAGAAGGTCAACCCTAGTTCCTGCATAGGTGGTAGTCAGCAACCTGGATTCAGGAAAGAAGGGGTGCTGACTGAGTTAGGAGGCTGGCAATCACTGTTCTTTTTTTTTTTTTTTTTTTTCTTCTGTCTTTTTAGGGCCACACTCGCAGCATATGGAGGTTCCCAGGCTAGGGGTTGAATCAGAGCTGTAGCTGCTGGCCTACTCTACAGCCACAGCAATGTAGGATCTGAGCCGCGTCTGTGACCTACGCCACAAGCTCACGGCAGCGCCAGATTCTTAACCCATTGAGTGAGGCCAGGGATTGAACCCACGTCCTCATGGATGCTAGTCGGATTCGTTAACCACTGAGTCATGATGGGAACGCCCAAACGCTGTCCTTAATCACAGACAAAGCACACATGTGCAGCAGACCAGGGAGAACCCTCAGGGTGCACTGGGCAAGCTGGGTCTCCTGGTGGAGCACAGCGTTCTCTACACACCCTGAATATCCATGTGCCACGACCTCTGCCCTCCACCTCGCTGAGCCCCAGTGATGGCGGCGAGTGATGGGAGCGAGGCTTGAGGGGTCCCTAGCTGGCCTCATCGTGACTTGCTGGTTGAGTCACTGATGGAGAGGGACGTCCATCATGTTCCCTTCGAGCCAGGCCTGCCCGCTTGGCAAGTGCTTCCCCCGCGGTTCTGGGGTGGAGGATCTGACAGATCATGTGGTGCTGCTGAGAGAGAGGTGTTGAGTCCTGTGAAAACCTTTCCCACAGTCGTGAAGGCGGACCCATCTTTAGCCCTTTCCCTGCTGTGTCTGTTCAGGTATAAACCCTCGTGTGAAGTCAGGACGTTTCATGAAAATTCTTCCTGATTACGAGCACATGGAGTACAGAGATGTTTACACCTGCCGTACGTACCTCCCGCTGGCTTCCGCTTTTGTGGGCAAGCTCGGCTGAGAAGCTGCATGGACAGGGGTCCCACTCAAGGCGTGGGGGCGGCTTCGGTCCCGAGAGCGAGCTGACCTTGGCTGTTGCTGGTTTTCACTTTGCTGCAGCGCCCTCTGTGGCTCCTCGGTACTGGGGTGACTCCTGAGCCCTGGCCCCAGGGGAGCTGCACCAATGGCTGGCCGGGTTTCCAAGGCAGCTTTGGGCCTCTGGGTTGTACACGCCTGGATCCCTGTGTTGATGTGCATTTTAGCATTTATCGCTTTTTGAGACAGGGCAGAAGCCTTAAAATCTTTTTATTCCAGGAAGAAATGTGACTGTCCATATCCAGGGTTTATTAGTTACATGTTATGTCAATTTAAAAAGGCGAGACACACACACACACACACACAGTTATGTGGAACACACACACACACACACACACACACAGTTATGTGGAAACAGTTGATTCCTAGATCCTGACTCTTCCTTTGATTGTTGGCAGCACTGAACTCTGGAAATTTTCCTAAGCCAGATTCCGTAGGTGATCCATGCTGTCTCTGTTTTTTTTTTTTCCTTCTTTTTATGGGGGAGGCTTTTTCATACTCATGGCATATGGAGGTTTCCAGGCTTGGGGTCCAATTGGAGCTGTAGCCGCCGGCTTGCACCACAGCCACAGCAACGTGGATCCGAGCCTCACCTGCAACCTGCACCACAGCTTGTGGCAACGCCGGATCCTTAACCCACTGGGCAAGGCCAGGGGTCGAACCTGGGTTCTCATGGATACCGGGTGGGTTTGTTAAAATTGCTGAGCCACGACAGGAGCGCCTGTCTCTGATCTTTACTGGGGTGAGCTGAGATGCCCTGAAAGCCGTTTGCTACATTTCTGGAAGTATGGGGACACTCCTGCTACTCTTACTCCAGCGCCTCTGGGGCTCTGTGTGTCAGCGGTGCCTGCATGGAGCAGACCCACTGCTGAGTCTTTCATGTGCAGTTTATGACAAAGCCTACTTGGCGCAGCAGGAATAGGGTCGTTGGTGGCATTTTTTCTACCCCTGCCAGGCTCCAGACATGTAGCTGCCATGTGCTGGGAGGTGCCATTTTTCTCGGGGTAGGGGGGTCATCCTGGATCAGGATGGGGCTGCCCGGCTGTGGGCACGACTGCTTATAAACCCGGCAGGCTGAGGGTGGCCAGGGGGCTTGTCAGGAGTGTGGGAACATTTGCTGCCAGTCCAGGGGTGGCTCTCGCTTGGAGGGGAAGGGGGTCGGGCCAGCCAGCTCCAAAGACCTGCTTTCTGTTCTTTTCCAAATGTTTTGTCATAGACTGACCCGCCCTCCCCGTGTGGCTGTCAGTGAGCCAAGGTGCCTCCAGGCCTGTGGGAGAGACGCTGACGCAGCGGGCATTTCTGAGAGCAGTGGATCCATGGCACTGGCTGTGCTGTCGGGAACCTGGTGGCGCTGGCTTTAGAGACAGACAAGCACTTAGAGGTTCATTATGTCATACAGCGGTCACAGGACTCTTCTGGAACAGCAGTCTGTCTGGAATTACACCATAGAGCTAGTATGGAATTCTGAGCTTTCTGTGGGGGTGGCTGGGACCTAGGAAGTGCCTCGAGTTGTGTTGGGGCCTGAGGTTTTTTTGCCCTCAGGGATTGGTCAGAAGCTTTCTGTAGGTGATGAGGACGAGTCGTGAGTCCAGACTTTTCACCACTCTTCTCGGAGACCACGTCTAGAGCATCTGGACTCTTTAGCTGCATCTGTGAGGGTCCCCCCCATTGCTTGTAGCTGATGGCTGCATTGCAGATGTGTTTTGATGGTGAACTGCTGCCCCCCAGAGGTGTGCATGTGCGTGTAGTTACAGAATGCAGTGGTCGTTGAAGAGCTTGGGAGGTCCAGAAAGCATAGTGAATTAGCCAGCGGTCAGCATTGGTTGCCTTCGTGGACGTACGTACGTAAACGGTGGCTGGTCTGTCACCTCCGTGCCTCCCAGAACCTCAGAGAAAAATTCACTTGCATGAAAAAAAGGTTTCCACTGAATTCGAAGCGCTGTATGCCCAGGTGTTCAGTGTTCCACGTCCTGTGTGTCCTTACCAAGGGCCGCTCGGAACGTGTCCTCTGACGCTCACCGCGGTCCCGAGGGGTCTGCCGTGACAGCCGGCGGGTGGGGCGCTTCGGACCTTCTGCTGTGCCTGTGCTCCCTCTAGTGCCTTCCTGGAGCTGTGGGGCCTGTGTCCCCTGGTCTCCTCAAGTCCTCCAGCCACCTTCTTTGGAACGTCTACCCGCAGTCCTGTGGCTCTGATTAGGTGCCCTGGTGTGTCGAGTGTTGCTTCCTGATAGTGTTTTTTTTGTTTTTTTTTTGTTTTTTTGTTTTTTTTGTTTTGTCTTTTTGTCTTTTCTAGGGCTGCTCCTGTGGCATGTGGAGGTTTCCAGGCTAGGGGTCTGATCGGAGCT
The DNA here is from genome assembly GCF_016906955.1 of Phacochoerus africanus. Classification (NCBI taxonomy): domain Eukaryota; kingdom Metazoa; phylum Chordata; class Mammalia; order Artiodactyla; family Suidae; genus Phacochoerus; species Phacochoerus africanus. The sequence continues at coordinate 1,941,143 of NC_062551.1, forward strand.
ATAGCTGCTGGCCTATACCACAGTCACAGCAACATCAGATCCGAGCCGCGTCTGCAACCTACACCACAGCTTGTGGCCACGCCGGATCCTCAACCCACTGAGCAAGGCCAGGGATCGAACCTTCAACCTCATGGTTCCGAGTCGGGTTCGTTAACCACTGATCCACGACGGGAGCTCCCTGATAGTCTTGATAACCCATGTGTCTAAGGCATCAGGAGTGTCATGGGGGTGTGTGTTGTCTTTATGAGGGTCAACTCTGTCCTCATGTGTGAGTCCATGGTGGCTGGATAACTTTGTAGGAGTTCCCGTCGTGGCTCAGTGGTGTAGGTCGCAGACTTGGCTTGGATCCTGTGTTAACTGTGGCGGAGGCCGACAGCTGCAGCTCCGATCGGACCCCTAGCCTGGGACCCTCCATTCGCCCCGGGTGCGGCCGTAGAAAAGACAAAAGACCAAAAAAAAAAAAAGAAAGAAAAAGAAAACCTTTGTATACCTGTAGGGCTCTGGGTTTTGATGTTCAAGCCTAGGATTCTGGCAGTGCTCCAGATTGCTGCAGCAGGTATGGGGGATCTGGTGGCGTTGCCCAGCCCAGGTAAGGAGCTGGGCGGGTCACTTCTGACCCTCAGGTTCAGATGACCGGAAACAGTCTGACAGGAAGGCAACCCCCCCCCCCCGCCCCGTGCGCCAAGTCCTTTGTGCCAGGTGGAGCCACATAGCGGGATGGTTACTGAGGAAGGAAGGAGTCCATTGGTGAGAATCAAACAGGAGGCCGCCCCTGGAGAGGGTGGCTGTGCGTCTGAGAGGGCAGGGACCTTCCGCTGGTCACCTGACTGAATTCCTACGTATCGTGGGATGTTTCTCCTGATTTTGTTCTGTATATTGATTTTGAATCCTTCAACTTTACAGAATTCACTTATTTCATAGTTTTTGGTGGTGTCTTTAGGATTTTCTGTATATAGTATTATGCTGTCTATACATAGTGACAGTATTACTTCTTCCTTTTCAATTAGGATACTTTTAATTCTTTTTTTTTCTTTTTAGGGCTGCACTCATGGCATATGGAAGTTCCCAGGCTAGGGCACTAACTGGAGCTGCAGCTGCCCACCTCCACCACAACCACAGCAATGCGGGGTCTTAGCTGCGTCTGCGACCTGCACCACAGCTCACGGCCGCACTGGATCCTTAACCCACTGAGCGAGGGCAGGGATCATACCTGCACCCTCATGGATGCTAGTCGGGTTTGTTTCCACTGCACCATGGCGGGAGCTCCGGTTTGCTGATGTTTTGTTGAGGATGTTTACATCTATGTTCATTAGGGATATTGGCCTGTAATTTTTTTTGGCTTTTTGCTCTTTCTTGGGGCGCTCCCACGGCATATGGAGGTTCCCAGGCTAGGGGTCGAAGTGGAGCTGTAGCTGCCGGCCTACGCCAGAGCCACAGCAACGCGGGATCCGCGCCGCGTCTGCAACCTACACCACAGCTCACGGCAATGCCAGATCCTTAACCCACCGAGCAAGGGCAGGGATCGAACCCGCAACCTCATGGTTCCTAGTCGGAGTCATTAACCACTGCACCACGACAGGAACTCCATGGCCTGTAATTTTTTTTTTCACGGTGTCGTTGCCTGGATTTGGTATCAGGGTACTGCTGGCCTCATAGAACGAGTTTGGAAGTGTTGCCTTCTCTGATTTTATTCTAATTACTGAAAGCATCTTAGCAAGTGGCAAGACACTTTTAGTTGCATTTATGATTTTTTTTGCACAACAGTGATGTGTAGGACCAGCCACCACCCTGAAATCTCAATTATGCAGCAGCGGATGTGATGATTCAAGAATGATGTGTGGCCTTGCTGGGGTGGTGGGCCGACTCTCCTAACTGTGGTGGGCAGCAGCAGCTGCTTGTGGGACAGCTGCTGTGTGAGGAGAGTCGGATCTTTTGGGATGGGCGGTGCCCAGCGTGTAGGAGTTTCCCGCTGATGAGGATGGAGTGTTTTCTCTTGAGCTGAGCGGTCCCTTAGCCGTCTGGGATTATTGTTCCCGTTTTGGGGGCTGGGATGGCTTTCTGAACCCAAGCACAGCGACCTTGGGGATCAGTGTGTGGAAGTCGCTGACCTGGAGCTCATTCTGGGCCCAAGTCCTGCTTCGTGGGGCTGAGAGCAGGAGTGCTTTCATTGTTCCTGCCGAGTTACGGTGTGGTTCCCTGGCGTCCAGTTTCCTTGCCCCTGACCTGGAACGCCTGTCTGCTGTGGTCTCCTAAGACCTGCCCTGCAGGGGCTGACACAGTCTCAGGTCCCAAGCCGGCTGCCTGCCCCCACCGGTGTCATCGTGACGTAATCCCACTGACTCTCCCTGCTGTGGTCCATGGTGGTTTGGAAACAGCCCAGAGAGAGCCTCTGGAGCCGGGATCTTCCTCCAGGCGAGGCGCCCCACATGAGGTGAGCGCCTGGGCCAGGCGGTGCTGCAGGTTCTGGCCTAACCCGCAGGCCCTTCATCTGCCCAAGGTAGGACAGGGCGCAGGGCAGAGGGGGTGTGAGGGAAGCGCCTGAGCTCATACAGCTCCTTCCATCTGCACAGCGATGCCTTAAAGCTGGCCTCCCCAGCAGGCCCCGGGCACAGAAGGTCACCTGCTCTTGTGCGACTCAGGTGGACACCTTCCCTCTGAGTGTCACCTGGGCTTCTCGAGGTTTTCAGGTCACCTCTGCCCAGCTCAGTTCTGGGGACAGTGTCACTTTTTGTTTTTTTTAATTTTTTGCTTTTTAGGGGCCACACCTGTGCCATATGGAGGTTCCCAGGCTAGGGGTCGAATCGGAGCTACAGCTGCCGGCCTGCACCCCAGCCACAGCAACGCAGGATCTGAGCCACGTCTGCGACCTACAGCTCATGGCAACGCTGGATCCTTAACCCCCTGAGTGAGGCCAGGAATTGAACCTGCAACCTCATGGTTCCTGGTCAGATTTGTTTCCATCCACGAATGGGAGCTCCAGGTGTCGCTTTTTAAAGACTCCGTTGTAGAACACAAGTGTTGTGGGGCAATCGCCTGCTCCTGGCTCGGCGCTCGCCGTGCACCTGATGGTGTTGGTCTCTGACTTGCCCTCTGCTTGTCCTGGGTGGTCCTGGGGCGTGTGAGCCAGGGTCGTGTCGCGGGAGTGAGAGGGGCCCACCCTAGTCCTCTGTGCACGGGGCTTGAGGTTCAGGGACACAGCCGCTCTGAGCAGACGCGGGAGGCTGAACTTTTACTTCAAAGAAATGCTGCTTTTTTTCCCTTTCTACTGCTTTTTTTCTTTTTGCCTTTCTGTAAAGAGATGCTGCTTTTAAAACAAAACAGAGAGCTCCCTTTTGAAATTGCCACGTCTGTGGCATCTTTGAGCAGTCTTTCTGGGAGCCTTAAGCTCAGAGTGACTGATCTTGAAAAGAACTAGGCAATGCCGGCAGTCGAATTGGGAGATGAGAGGGTGGAGACAAGGGGAGAGGGCCATGCCGTATGGGCCATTTTTTCCCTCCCATATTTTATCATGAAATTTTACAAACATACAGAAGAGTAGAAAGAATTGTTCAGTGGCCTCCCTTTACCAGCACCTGACTCCATAGTGCCTTGCCTTGTTCCTCTTCACTCTACACGCTGGCCGTGCGTCCACCCTGTCTTATGATGCATGTCAAGGGGAGTGGCAGCTTTCAGTCTCTGATCCTTAAACACCTGAGCGTGTGTTGCACTAGCTGGAGTTCAGTATTTTTTTTTTTTTTTTTTGCTTTTTTGCTTTTTAGGGCTGCACCTGCGGCATATGGAGGTTCCCAAGCTGGGGTCGAATCAGAGCTGCAGCTGCCGGCCTACACCACAGCCACAGCAACATGCAATCCAAGCCTCGTCTGCAGGCTACACCACAGCTCCCAGCAATGCTGCATCCTTAACCCACTGAGCGGGGCTGGGGATCAAACCTGCGTCCTCATGGTTCCTAGTTGGGTTCATTAACCACTGAGCCATGATGGCAACTCCTGAGTTCAGTATTTGTGGTTCCTGATGCTGCTTATTATTGCTTGTTTAACAAACATCCCATCAGGGTACGGCCATAAAATAACTGCTGATTTAATGTGTGTATGACTTTAAACCGATTCAGAAGGCTGTGGGATGAATGGCAGGTGCCCTGCCGACAGTCAGGGCTTATTTAGAGAGGCGTGTCCTCAGGTCGAAACCTCGGGGAACATTTGTCATTTTCCCGCCAGCCTTCCTCATGCTCTGCTGGCCTGAGGTGGTTCTGGCCTCACTTTCCTATTCCCTGTGCCCCAGACCAAGTGGTGGCCGGAGAGCTACTCTCTGGGCTTAGGTCCCTCTGCCCCTGTCACTTGGTCTTCTTTCCTGCGGCCTGGTGTGATGGTGTGGCTCCAGCCCTGGGACACCGTCCACAGCTCCCCCCGCCTGTTAGCGAGGATCTCAGACACAGAACAAGTTTATTAGGAAGAATTGGCTTGCGCAGCTGTGGCAGCTACGTCCCAGGACCTCCAGGCAGCAGGCTGGAAACCTAGTGGGGCCAGTGTTTGTAGTTTCAGTCCCAGGAAGAGCCTGTGTTTCACTTTGAGTCCAAAGACTGGGAAAGACCAATGTTTTAGCTCACAGCTGTCAGGCAGGAACGTTCCCCTGTATGCATTGTAGCCTGAGCCCCTTCTGTCCTGTTCAGGAAGAGCCCAGATTAGTTAGGGTTCAAACTTAGAGACGACTGATGTCCCAGCTTGCAGCCAGGCAGGGGCCCCCCTCCTCGTTGTGGGTGCATCTGCCTCCTCTGCTCAGGCCTTCAACTGCTGGGACAAGCCTACCACACTAGGGAGGGCAGTCTTCTTTCTCTGCTCACAGATTTAAACTCTCATCCAGAAACACACACACACACACACAAAAGGAGTTCCCGTCTGGCTCAGTGGTTAATGAATCCAAATAGGAACCATGAGGTTGCGCGTTCGATCCCTGGCCTTACTCAGTGGGTTAAGGATCCGGTGTTGCCGTGAGCTGTGGTGTAGGTCGCAGACGCGGCTTGGATCCCATGTTGTTGTGGCTTTGGCGTAGGCCGGCAGCTACATCTCCGATTCAACCCCTAGCCTGGGAACCTCCGTATGCCGCGGGAGCAGCTCAAGAAATGACAAAAAAACAAGAAAAAAAAAAAAACAAGAAAAAAAAAAGACGGAAACACAGACACACCAGAATAATGTTTGACCAAGAACGTGTGGGCCTCCCATGGCCAAGTCCCGTTGATACCTAAAATTAACTATCAGAGACTGGCTGCAGAGAGACCCCAAACCCTGCCGCTGGTAGGCAGGGCCTTGCATGAGCCTGCTGTCGTCTCTGGGCAGTTTGCTCACTCTTCCGCTTGTTCACTTGTTCACTCTAATACTCATGCAGAGCAGGTGGACGTGCAGGGCTGTTCCCACGGCCTTTGCCGTGCTGGCCTTGGCGGTGCGGTGGGATCTCAGGTGGGCACTGGGGGGTGCCCCGGTCTCCGTTGCTTTGGTGAATATGCATGCACTGCTTTTGAAAACCAGAGGAATAGCTTTTGTTTTCTAAAAGAAGGTTGACCCCACGTAAATCTTGTCCTATAGCCCATGACACTTTGGACTGTGCCTCAGTCTAAGAGTCCCACGTGTCATTAGTCGTGTAGACGGACACTCACTCCACATCCTTCGAGGCAGCAGGTCCTTGTCGTGGGAGCTGGTACCTCGAGGCTGGGTGTCACGATGACCTAGTTTTCCGTTTCATCATGCTTTGTGTGTGTGTGCGTGGCTGCGCCTGGGGCATGCGGAAGTTTGGGGGCCAGGGACTGAACCTGCGCCACAGCAGCGACCCCAACGACAGCAGTGACCCCGCAGACCACTAACCCACTGGGCCACCAGGGAACTCCCGTGTCGCCTTTTAAAGATGTTTGTCCTCAGAGTTCTTTAGAAACCTGTCGGATTTGCTTGGACCCACGCTTGCTTCAAGGCCCCGTGACAGGCCTTTGGCGTGGTTTCCTCACGAGGCCCCCGCTCACGCCACCCCTCCGTTGTTTGTTCTGAAGTGAAGCCGGGCTGGCTCTCAGCCTGGCCCTGTCCCCTCTCTTCCTGCAGTGCTTCATCGCTACAGACACATCCTGGGACTGTGGCAGCCGGACATCGGGCCGTACGGAGGACTGCTGAACGTGGTGGTGAGTCCGAGCGCCTCGCCTGGAGTCTTGCGGTTGGGGCCCTGCCCTCCTGCCAGGGTGCAGGCCAGTGGCTCCCCTGTGGCAGAGTAGTCACAGGGACTTCTCAGCCAGGTGTTGTCTCCAAATGAGCAGAGATCCCTTTTAAGTAGCTCCTGGCTGCGGCCACATCCGCCAACTTGGAGGTGATGGTGGTGGAGTGCCAGTTGCCATGAGAGCGTCTTCCCTTGCCCGGTCCCAGCCTCCTGGACACCGAGGGCCATCGGCTTTCATTCCCCAGGACACTCGTTTGGGCCTCTGCGCTAGCTCCTCGCCCTAAATCAGGGGTCTGCAGGCTGAAAGGAAAGGAGGCTGCATGGAGCCCTTGGGGCCTGGCCCTGGGACCGCTTGGCATAGGCCAGGTGTCCTGGCAGGTGCCTGTCTCTGCAGGCGCACCCAGCTGGGACTGCCACAGGCCCCTTCTGGTGTCCCAGTGCATGCCGAGCGCTTGCTCTGTGGCAGATGCTGCCCGGCGCCCAGAGACACTCTCGGGCTGCGGCATCGGCTGGTCACCAGGCATTTGCAGCCTTGGGAGCAGGCAGGGCTGGCTCTGGGGTTTCCTCTCTTCACATAATGCTGGGGCCAGGGTCCTCGTTGGCTGGTGAAACAGGCAGGTACGTGCTTTCTGGGACCCTGGGTCCCTCCAGGACCTTAGAGCGACTCCCCACACGCCACTCACAGCAAATGAGTTGTACACACTGGGTGGGTTAGAACAGCGGATGTACCCTCCCCGCCTGGAGTCTATGGTTGTGGTGTTTCGGGGCCAGGCTCCCTCCACGGGCTGCAGGGGAGGGTCCTTCCTGCTCCTTCCAGCTCCTGGGGCTCTAGGCTCCCTGGGCTGCAGCTGTGTCCCTCCAGCCTCTGCCTCTGATGTCACGGGGCCTTTTCTTCTCCTCTGTATGTCCGGGCCCCTCTCTGCCTGGGTACAGGTGACTGCACCTGGGCCTACCTGGGTCTTCTGACTCCCCTGCACGTCTTTTCTGCCACACGGTCATGAGGTTTGCAGGGTCGAGCGATTAGTGCGTGGGCCCCTTGGGCCTTTATGCAGCTGACTGTGCTTCCAAGGAGGAAAAGGTGCCTTTATCGGGGGAGAGGGGCCACCAGCACCTGACCAGAGGGTCCACATTAGCTCTCTAGCTAACGCGGTTGGGTGGCCCATGTTAACGAACCAGCAGAAGGGCGGTGACCTCAGGCCCGTCCTGCTGGGATCGGAAGGACACAGCCTCACTTCTGTGGAGCTCCTGCCAAAAAACACACAACCTGAATTTAATCTTGAGCCGCTCTTCCCGTAAACTCACGCTTGGGGCCGGCCAAGGTCACTGCTCTCCACCGCCCTCCCCGCCTGGCCTGCGCCTCCTTTTCAGGCTGGCTCCCTGAGGTCTTCGGGCAGCATTTTAACTTCACCTCATGCAGTCTTTATAGCTGGTCTCAGCAGGAGGGGCTGTTTGATAGACACTCCTTGGTCTTATCCAGGAGGAAAGTCTTCGGGTTTTAATTTTTATATGCTTCCCGGTCACTTGCCTGGCTTATTTTGAAAAGTAGCTGTTCAGGTTTTGGCCCCTTTGAAAAACTCAGGTCTGACTTTTCTTGGGCTTAACTGGCAGCAGCATCTGGCAGGATGTAGCCCCTGCTGGTGCTCTTGTGGTGCCTGCGGTGCCTCTGGAGCAGAAACTGGACCCGGGTGGGACTGTTATGGTTGCTGAGCTCGGGGGAGGTGGCTGACCTTGGATGTTGCCCAGCTGGTGGTGCAGGGAAACAAAGTCAGGTGCCCTTTGGGCAGTGCTGGTGTCCTGATTTTGCTTTCCTGCCATTATGCACGTGCTCAGCAGGCCAGAGGCCGGATCTAGGGGACCAGCCGCAGCTTGTGTGTAGCTCGTGGGTCTGCCTTGTGGGGCTGGTGGGGCCTCCGGACAGCCTTGGCGTGGGCTCCTTTGAGCCTGGTTTGCATGGGCCACCGGCTGACTGTGGTTACTGTTACTCCGTGTTTTGCTTGCCAGGTGGGCTTTGGGGCAGGGATAAATATTCCTTCATATTCTTTTTTTTTTTCTTTCTTTTTAGGACCGCACCCGAGGCATATGGGAGTTCCCAGGCTAGGGATCCAATGGGAGCTGTAGCTGCTGGCCTACACTACAGCCACACAGGACCCGAGCCATGTCCACGACCAATACCGCAGCTCACGGCAGTGCCAGATCCTTAACCCACTGAGCGAGGCCAGGGATCAAACCCGCAGCCTCGTGGATGCTAGTCGGGATCGTTAACCGCTGAGCCACGGAGGGAACTCCCAGTTCCCTCATATTCTTTATGGTTTGGTGGAAACATCCATTAAGAAACTCGCTTTGCATTTATTCTGTTTAATGTCACTGGGGAAGCCTCGCTTTGAGGACCATCCCACAGGGACAGGCCAGACAGCTGTCAGCGTGGGCAGGTTCTTTCATTCGGGGAGGGTGATAATTGTTTTCCTTACTGGCAATTTTGTTTTGTTTTGTTTTGTTTTAAGGCTTCTGAAAGCAGGGGATACTTAGGGGAAAATGGAACCCCCGACAGGACAGTGCCACGTGGCTCTTGTCTCAGACAGTTAGCTACAGAAGCCATTAAGTTCTCTCCCCCTCTGTCACTAGAGCAGAAGCTGTGGATCCAAGCTCCCCTGGGAAGGTGGGACCCACTGCAGGGGGTCTCAAGGGGGCCTGCAGAGGCTCCCCGGGAATGGGCCGGCGTTTGCTGAGTGCCAGTGGCCGGGGCTGCTCCCTCCACCTCCCATTCACCACTCTTCCCACTTGCTGGTTTGAACACACACGAGAGTAGCAGGAATGGCGACACAAGGCCTGAAGACAGGTGCCTTCCAGATCCGGCAGGTGGCCAGTGGGCCAGACGCACATGTTTGTCTTTGCCCTTGGCCTTTTCAGTATTTCAAAGCAAGTCCCAGGCCCGTGTCATTTCATGCCTGTGCTTCATTGTGGATCATCTCTAAAGACAGGTGTGTTCCTGCAAAGCCACCCAGGCGCGGTCCTTGGGGCATCTCAGCACGGGCGGGAATTCTTGAATTGCCCGAGTCCCAGGCCATGCTGAGGCTCCCTGACTGTCTCGGACCTGCCTTGGACAGCTGGCTTGTTGACGTCAGGGTCTCGAGCAGGCCCCCGTGCGGTGCCGTTTCGTTTGCTTCATGAATACCGCCTGTCAAAAGCCGCACCCCGTTTTTCCTGTGGTCAGTTGTCCTATTGGGTGTTGCTCTTCCAAGATCATTCCTGCTTCTTCCTTGTGTCTTTTAGCTTGTTCCTGCAACCCTACCTCTGCTTCAGAGCTGGAAGTTCTCTCTAAAAGAGATTGGGTGCAGGTCTAACCACTGCATTTTCTTTGTTTCTCTTTTCTTTTTACTGCCACGCCTGCAGCATGCAGAAAGAAGTTCCCAGGCTAGGGGATAATTGGAACTGCAGCTGCCGGCCTACACCACAGCCACAGCAACACCAAATCCTCAACCCGCTGAGCGAGGCCAAGGGTTGTGCCCGCATCCTCACGGACACTATGTTGGGTTCTTAACCTGCTGAGCCACAACAGGAACTTCAAACCACTGTATTTTCTATTAAAAAGTTGATTTTTCCGGCTTTATTAAGGTATAATTGACAAAATTATAAAATATATTCAGTGTATGTGGTGGAAGGAGTTTCCCTGTCTAGTTAACACAGCAGCCGTCACTTCATTTTTATCCTTTTTTGAGGGTTGGGGAAAACCCTGAGTTCTGTTTCTCGGCAGAGTTCAATGGTGGAATACAGTCTCAGCAACTTCAGTCACCGAGTTTCCCCTTGGCTAAGCGAGCGACGTGTGGTTACGGCGTGCTGGCGGGTGGGGCCGCGCTGGCCCTGCTGTGCTGCATGGGGGCCGAGGGTGGTCCTCGCGGTGAGCTGGGGCTGGGGACGCTCTGCCTCAGCCCCACCCCCGTGTGAACCTGCTCGCAGGTGGATGGCTTTTTCATCATTGGCTGGATGTACCTGCCGCCCCACGACCCCCACGTGGATGACCCGATGCGGTTCAAGCCCTTGTTTAGGATCCACCTGATGGAGAGGAAGTCGGCCACGGTGGAGTGCATGTACGGCCACAGGGGACCCCACAATGGTCACATCCAGGTGAGCCCATGCAGGTGGGGGCGGGGCCCCGCTGTGGGCTGTTTGTGCCGCTGTTGCTCCGGGAGCCTCCCGGACTCTGCCTCCACTCGGAACCATTTGTTCTTCTGTGCTCGACTCCTCTTCCTTTGCTCCTCTTAGCAAGGGTGTCAGCTTGGGATGAGTCGCTGTCCTGGCCGACGGCCACGTGAGAGCCAGCGTGTTGTCTACCTCACTAGGAAAGTGCCAGCCCCTTTGTGCTGCTCTAGGGCACCCCCTGGGAAGAGCGAGGCCTGTCCAGGAAGGAAGCGTGCTCAGGGGGTTCTGAGCCCGTTCCTCGACTGGCCCCCAGCGGGGCTCCTTGGGCCCCCGTAGATGAGAGGGTGCTTTGGGGTGGGAGGGGCTGGTGGTGCTGCCTGCTTGGTGGGGTCCCCAGGCTGACCCGTCACCCTTTCTCCTTGTCATGGGTGCTCAAGATCGTGAAGAAGGACGAGTTCTCCACCAAGTGCAACCAGACAGACCACCACCGAATGTCCGGCGGGAGGCAGGAGGTGAGGCTGAACCCTGCCGTCCCATGGGGGAGACATGAGGGTGGGCGGTTTGATGGGGCCAGCGCACCTCCAGCGAGAGGCACGTCCTGGGGCTTGTTCTCATGTTGGGAACATGTCTGCCAAGCCCAGGTCCCCACTCCTTGCCGCCCAGGGCACATGGACTGAGTCCTCCGTCACCCCTTTTTTATTTTTTATTTTTTTGTCTTTTTGCCTTTTTCTAGAGCCGCACCCACGGCATATTTGGCTAGGGGTCTAATCGGAGCTGCAGCCACTGGCCTATGCCAGAGCCACAGCAGTGCAGGATCCGAGCCGCATCTGCAACCTACACCACAGCTCACGGCAATGCTGGATCCTTAACCCACTGAGCAAGGCCAGGGATCGATGCCGCAACCTCTTGGTTCCTTCGGATTCGTTAACCAGTGAGCCACGATGGGAACCCCTTCTGTCGCCCCTTTGACGAGCTCTGTGGGCTGTGGGGTCTCTTGATGTGAGTTGCAGGGAGAGCTGGAGGCTCTCTGCTCGGGAACCCCATGGCAGAGGTTCCTGGATCACAGGCACACAGTGCGTGAAGGGTTTCTTTTCTGCATGGGTAAATCTGTATCACAGCACCATTTCAAAAGATTGCTAAGGAAAAACCCGGACTGTTAAATGTTAACCCAGGATGCTCTCGCAGCTCATGTCCATTTGTTGGGGGTGCACCTCTGTTTCTGAGTCTGAGACAATGCAGGCCTCAGGTGCACCCGAGCTGCTCGGAGTCCCTGGAGCGAAACAAGGCCGAGTTTCCTCAGATCTGCAACATGTGAGGATGACGGAATGCCAGGCTTTCTTCGCATGTCACGCCGTCATCCAGTTTCACACACAGCCATGTGCCCCTGTAGTTTGTGTGTAAGTGCAACATGTCAACAGCGCTTTTCCAAGAGTAGACACTCCTCAGCTGTTGAGACCTTAGAAAAGCCAGACAGTGGATTTCTAGAAGTACATCCTCTGGGATCAGGAAAAGCCCCCGTGAGCCAACTTCCATGTAAAAGTCATAACAAGAGAGTTGTGGCTCAGCGGTAACGAACCTGACCAGTGACATGAGCTTGCGGGTTCGATCCCTGGTCTCGCTCAGTGGGTTAAGGATCCGGTGTTGCCATGAGCTGTGGTGTAGGTCGCAGATGTGGCGCACATCCTGCATTGCTGTGGTTGTGGGGTAGGCGGCAGCAACAGCTCCGATTAGACCCCTAGCCTGGGAACCTCCATATGCCACAGGTGCAACCCTAAAAAGACAGGAAAAAAAAGTAATAACAAGTTCGTTGTGGAAATGAGAAAAACACCTAGAAGTTAAGGAGAAAATAAATGCCTTGTTGGAATCCTGCCTCTGGTGGTTAATTTGCACTTCTCTTAGGTCAGTGGTAGGATTGGTGTCCTGTAGCAGAGCCCTTTGTGGTTCATTTTCTGTGAAATGTTTTCGTGTCTGTTGCCACTGGTTTTAGTTGGTGTTGGTGTGTTTCTCGGCGATTTGGAGCAGCTTTCATCCTGGGGGGAAGTGTACCCTCCAAGATGAGTTGCAAACATTTTTTCCTCATTCTTGTTTTGTCTTTTCATTTGATGTGAGGTATGTTTTCATCTAAGGAATTTATTTATTTTTAATTATTATTATTATTATTATTTTTTGTCTTTAGGGCCGCACCTGCAGCATGTGGAGGTTCCCAGGCTGGGGTCAAATTGGAGCTACAGCTGCCGGCCTGCACCACAGCCACAGCAATGCGGGATCCGAGCTGTATCTGTGACCTACACCACAGCTGACAGCAATGCCAGATCCTTAACCCACTGAGCGAGGCCAGGGATCGAACCTGCATCCTCATGGATGCTAGTCAGGTTTGTTAACCACTGAGCCACAGCCGGAACTCCTAAGGATTTTATTTTTAAGTTTGCTATGTAGTCAGATGTGTAAGTCTTTTCCTTGGCAGCATCTTACTTTGATGTCAGCTGACAGTTCTTTTGAAATTCTGTTTATGGATGAGCTCGTGTTTGTATGTGTGTGTTTTCCACAGTTATTGCTTGTTCTGTGGATTTGCTCTGTAACATGCGAGGTCCAGCCCACCCTGGCTTTAGGGAGCATGCTCCCTGGTGACCCCAGTGTTGGTACCGCGGGTCTGGTTGTCCTCTGGGATTGGCAGTGCCGTCTTGTCGCACGCGGCCGTTTGAAGTCGGTTTTCTCCTGGTAGATCTCACACGTTTGTTGTAAAGCACTTGGTCTTTTGTTGCTGGTGGAAATGGACCTTGGTTCGCGTATCTTCCACCTGGTGACTTTATATGTAAAAAGTCTTCCGTGTTGGAGTTCCTGTCATGGCTCAGTGGAAACAAATCTGACTAGTGTCCGTGAGGACAAAGGTTCGATCCTTGGCCTCGCTCAGTGGGTTAAGGATCCAGCATTGCCGTGACCTGTGGTGTCGGTCGTAGATGTGGCCCAGATCTGCCTTTGCTGTTGCTGTGTGTGTGTAGGCCAGTGGCTACATCTCCGATTCAGCCCCTAGCCTGGCAACCTCCATGTGTGTGGGTACAGCCCTAAAAACAAACCGGTCAACAAACCTCTTGCGTGTTCATTTGGTGCCCACCTATCTTGCTGAACTCCCTCCCTCCCTCCCCCCCCCTTTCCTTTTGGGCCACACCCGTGGCATGTGGAAGTTTCCGGGCCAGGGATTGAACCTGCACCCCAGCAGTGACCCAAGCCACAGCAGTGGCAAGACCATGTCCTTAGCCTGCTGAGCCACCAGGGACTCCTCTTTTTTATTTAGAACTGCCTTTGAGTTGATTACCTTGAGGTGTGCAGGATGATACTGCTTATCTGCAGGTAATGACGGTTCCCGCCTCATTAACCTCGTGTGTGGACCGCACCCTCGTCCAGGGGTGCGCGTGGTTCCCGTCCAGTCTGAGGCCGCAGGGTGGCAGAGTCAAGACAGGTCTTAGTGTGTTAGGACTGGAGCTGCGTACTGCTGTTTTATTGAGAGAGGTGTGTTTGTTTGTTGCAACTGAGAGCAGACGTCGAGTTTACCAGTTTTTCGAGCGTCTGTGGGAGCCACCCGGCGAGTTTCCTCCTCATCGAGGAGGTAGCGGCTTATGCTACCAGGGCGCTGATGGTGGGCCATTTTGAGGTCTGGGGAGCAGCCCTCATTCGATCGTGGGAGTGGCTCTCTGCTCCTGGGTATCGCTGGGTCGCGTCTCATTTAGCAGCTCTGCACGGACGAACGCGCTTGGCCTACTGTTGGGCGCTCTGTTGGTTGGGTTTTAGTAGCGGTCTTCCGCTGGCTCCTAGACCTGGGGAGCCTTTCTTTCTGTCCAGGCCTTGGAATGAAAATTGCTGGTGGGCTTGGGACTCCCGCTGGGCGGGGTGGGGAGATGCTGCATTGTAGGGCCCCATCCCAGAGCCCCGGGGGCAGGGAGCCTGCCATCTGGCCCACCATCACTCCCTCCGTCTCTGCTGCCGGGGGTCTCCTGGCTCCTCTCTCTCTCTGTCTCTCCCTCTCCCCCTCCCCTCAGAGTGGGGAGTTCTCTCGGGGATTCCTGTGTCAGCCTGTAACGCCTTCCCCGAGCGGCTTCAGGCTCCAGGGAGAGAGGAGGAGCCGAGAGGCGGGCCCTGCCGTGTTTCCTGACTGTTCTGAGGATGGGGTGAGAGGCTGAGCCCTAGCTTCTGGGCTGCTCTGTGCTATGATGGTTGGCAGTCACTTAACGTTCTGGGCCAAGATGGTGGCCTAAGGGGCAGGAAGGTGAACCGGCTCCAGGCAGAGGGCCATCCTTGGCCCCTGGGACCAACGGCCACCCCAGCCCCTGGAGGCTGTGCCAGTTCTGATCCCTTTGGAGCCCTGCTCAGGACACCCCTACCCCAGTCCTTTTCATCAGCACCCCAAGCCAGCTCTGCATCAGCTGTACCTCTGGAGGGCTTGGAGTCCCCATCCCACCCCCTCTCCCAGACTCTAATTCTGGGGTTCCTGCCAGCTCTGTGCACCTTCCAAGGCCAAGGCCAGACTGTCCTGTCGTGGGATCTGGTGCTCAGGGCGAGAGCGTCCTGCTTGCTCCTTCTGGGTCCCTACTGGGTGCTCCTCAAACTGCGGCCTCATCGCCTGGGTCCTTGAGGGCAGCACAGGCCCTGGTGGCCCCTGACCTCAGCAGACGCTGCCCGGTGTCCCGTGGGTGATGGCGGGGCTGAGCCGCGCCCTGGCCCGGCCTTGAGGAAGGACTCGGGCACTGCACTCCCCTCTGTGGCGCACAAATTGCTTTTATTTTGCTTTCCTGTGTCTTATGTACTTTCTCCTCCCGTTCCTGACATTGTACGTCTTCACCTTCAGATGCAAAATCCTCAGAATCGGCGGGGCAGAGAGGGCTGACGCAGCCGCTCCAGGGCGGCCCGTGTCCATTCTCCACTGTCCCTGTGCGTCCCTCGGCCTCTGTGATGTAGCTGCAGTCTGACTGTCTGATGGGGATAGTGTTTCTTTTTCTTTTTTTTAAGCTTAACTGTTATTCCAGAAACACTTCCCGGTCTCCTTAGAGTTCCTTAAAGACTTTATTTTTAACGCAGCATTGCGTCCGTCACCTCGCTGCTGTGCAGTGGCCCCGTGCCGCTGTGGCACTATGTGCGTGACTGTGCCCTTGCGGTTGGACCCGGGGTTGGTGCTCAGATGTTGGAGTTCCTCCTGTTGCCCCCTGACCACGTGTGTGAGGGGCTTAGCCTCTGGGGGGGTCTCAGTCCTAGTCTCTAAATCGGGCCATGAGATCACCTGTGGCCCCGAGCGACTGTGGAGGCTCGAGTGGACACTGCGTTGGAGTGCTTTAGCACCAGGCCTAGGAGCTGCCCACGAGAGACGCCATCATCGTTCCTGTGACCACGCTGCCTGAACTCTGCAGAAACGGCCTGTGGGTTTGGATCCTGCAGAAATAGATTTGGGGAAAAGGCCCTGAAGATATTCCAGATTCCTTCTGCGTGCCGTCAGTGTGCTGATCCCCATTTGCGGCCCACCGGGGCACGTGAGCCCCCTGCCTCGCTGTGCCCCTGTCGGCCCTGGCCTTGGCCCTGGTGGAGATGAGGCGGGCAAGCCCATGGCCTTCGGTGAGCTTTGCTTGGGCCACTTGCTGGCTGGGTGGCCCTGGAAAGGTTTCTTGACTTTTCCAAGCCCCACGGCTCCGCAGGACGGGAAGGTGCCAGCTCCCAGCTCCTAGGCCACGGTGCCGGCGGTGAGCAAGCCTTGGATAAGCAGTGCACTTCCTCTTGTCCGATGATGTTCCAGGCCCCTGGGTTTCTCCTCGTGGCTCCGTGTCTGATAAGATAATTTCAGTAGTGAGCGTATTTCAGAGATGTGCTGTGAGGAATTGGGTCTGATTGGTATTCCTGACGACTGGCCTTCCCTGGCAAAGTGAATATGAGATGACTTCTCGCAAGCCGTCTTGGTGGTGTTCAGCTCAAGTCTGATTACTCACTGTGGCAACACTGAAATTCTTGCTCACTGCATTCACTTACTGCCATGATTAGGTTATTTCTTTCTTTGGTTGTTGTTGTTTTTTTTTTTTTTTTAAGGCCCTTTCTCCATGAGTTCAGCCATTCATGTGGCAGGTTTTGATTTTGATGCTCATTTGTCAAGTTTTTTCTTTTATGGTTATTGCTTTCTGTGTCTTAAAATAAACTTTGCTTACCCCCAAGTTGCAAAGAGAATGTCTATTTTATTCACTTTTTTTTTTTTTCAATGGCCACACCTGTGACAGTTGGCCGTTCCTACACCAGGGATTGAATCTGAGCCACAGCTGTGACCTACACTGCAGCTGTGGTGACACCCATTGCACCAGGCCAGGGATCGAACCTGAGTCTCTGGAGCCACCTGAACTGCTGAAGTTGGATACCTAACCCACTGTGCCCCAGCAGGAACTCTTCTCTCCTTTTTAGAAGTTCGGTAGCTTCACGTTACATTTGGGTCTGGAGTTGTTCTTGTGTGTGGTGTGAGGTGGGGTTGGGGGCTTGTGCGCCCCCTCTGTCCAGTTGTTCAAGCACCATTTGTGGAAGCAACTTTCCCTTCCCCGCTGGATGGCTTGGATGTCCGGTCACGTCCGCTCCTGAGACAAACGTGGGTGTTTCCAGGCTCTCCCCGTGGTTCTGTCCTCATGCTCAGCCACCGTCCAGGTGTCCGTCGCTTTGTGGCGAGTCGTAAGGCAAGCTCCTGCGCGTCCTCCAGTTTCTTCTTTTGAAGGATTTCAGGATCAGCTCGTTGGTTTTGAGGAAAGCCTGGTGGGATTACAGCTGGCCTGGTGCTGGGTATGCAGGTCAGTTTTGGAGACATTGCTGACCTAGTACAGTCTTCCTGGCC
This sequence comes from Phacochoerus africanus, assembly GCF_016906955.1. Lineage (NCBI taxonomy): Eukaryota > Metazoa > Chordata > Mammalia > Artiodactyla > Suidae > Phacochoerus > Phacochoerus africanus. Next base: position 1,958,313 of record NC_062551.1, read on the forward strand.
AGAGCGGCCTCTGCTCTGGAGGCCTCTTCACTCCCTTTAATGGTTTTTTTGGTTGTTGTTGTTTTGTTTTTTTTTGCTTTTTCTAGGGCCGCTTCCCGCGGCATATGGAGGTTCCCAGGATAGGGGTCGAATCGGAGCTGTAGCCACCGGCCTACACCACAGCCACAGCAACGGGGGATCAGAGCCACCTGCAGTTCATGGCAATGCTGGATCCTTAACGCACTGAGTGAGGCGAGGGATTGAACCCGCAACCCCATGGTTCCCAGTCGGATTCGTTAACCACTGAGCCACAACAGGAACTTCTCTTCATTCCCTTTTAGCAGCATCTTGTGGTTTTGGGAGTACAGATATCACAGGTGTTTTGTAATTATTCCTAAGGACTGTGTTTTTGGAAGTGGTTGTAAATAGGATTTTAAAACTTTCATTTTCCAGTTTTGTGCTGCTCTTACGTAGTATTTTCGTCGATTTTGATATAGTGACCTTTAGTTCTAACAGTTATTTCTTTCAGTCACTTGTCCTTTCTGTTCTTTGCTGGTTTGGGCAGTAGCACGTTAAGGTGGTTGGCAGATTGTAGGTCTTTTTTTTGTAAATTGCTTTTGCTTCTGTTTGTAGAGCTAATTCTGGATATTCATTAGAAGCACTATATTGAATTAGCAACTCCAGAGCTATGCATTAGTTATGTTAAATGTACAGAATGAAACTATTAAGCTCTAGATATCCTTTGCATTATTTGATTCCATAGTGAATCACTGGGATTTGTGAGATGCGGTGTTTATAAAATCTTCCTTTTACAAATAGACTTACTGAACATACCTATGACGACATACTTTGAAAAGAAACATCCACCCACACTCTCCACCCCACCTGCGCCTCCCCTGGTCCTCGTCAGCGGCTGCAGAAAGCACTTCTGCTGAGTCAGCTGCCACAGGAGTCTGCTGTGGCTGCTCCCCCAAAAGGGCTGAGAACCAGGCTCTCCGAAGGACCCCCAGGGTCCCTGGGCTTCGTCCCACTGAAGGCTGGGGAAGCGGGGACGGGAGCCCCTCACCTTCATGGCACCACGCCTCACAAGAGGGGAGGCCGGGTGCTGGGCGACCAGATGCTCCTGCCTGGCCTCTGTCTTCACCCAGTCCACCCTGCATCACAGCAGGCAGCCTATCAGTGTCCTTGTTTTGTGGCACTTTTCGTGACCTCTGTTCTCTTGGAAGGAATTCCGCACGTGGCTGAGGGAAGAATGGGGGCGGACGCTGGAGGACATTTTCCACGAGCACATGCAGGAGCTCATTCTGATGAAGTTCATCTACACCAGTCAGTATGAGTAAGCACAGCCCCTCCATCAGTGTGTGAGCATGACCCCTCTCTCAAGTACTGGGAGCCTGGTCTCTCTCAGTGGGTATTATGTGCACAGTCCCCCTCACTCTGGGTACTATGAGCTTAGTCCCCTCATCTCTGCGTACTGTGTATAGTGCCCCCTCTCTGGGTTTTGTGAATACAGTCTCTCTCTCTCTGGGTACTTGGTGTAGAGTTCCCCTCTCTGGGTACTGTGAGCACAGTCCCCCTCTGAGTACTGTGAGCACAGCCCCTCAGTCAGGCCCACCTTGGTGCCTGTTTTCTGTCGGTTTGACCCTAATCACCTACCAGCCAGGCACTCCCACAGACCTGGCCCGTGTGTTTGAGCCTCATAGTTGCTTCCTCATGTCCACCAGGAAGGCCTCAGCCTCCCCACTGCCATGGCCTTTGCCCCCCTGCCCTGTCCCGTGGCTGCTGTTGGGCCCCTTTGCAATCTCAGAGGTCCCTGTCCCAGGGTGATGGAGAGCTCTCCGTGCATAAGTGGCGGGGGGGGCGGCGAATGTGGCTCAGAAACGTGGGGGCCCCCTGCTCTCCACTGGCTCGGTGGGGCTCTAACCCTGCCTGCCCTGGGCTGCTCTGCCCTGCCCGCCCTCCTCAGTGTGGGGAGGGTGGGGGTGTGCACGCTGTACCTCTGCCCCACCCGCAGCAGCCGTGCTCTGAGCCCTCACCCGGCCCGCTTCCCCTGCAGCAACTGCCTGACCTACCGCCGCATCTACCTCCCGCCCAGCCATCCGGACGACCTCATCAGGCCCGGCCTCTTCAAGGGCACCTACGGCAGCCACGGCCTGGAGATCGTCATGCTCAGCTTCCACGGGCAGCGCGCCAGGGGCACGAAGATCACGGTGAGCCCAGGGGCTGCCCTGGTGCGCCCAGCGCTTTGTGGACCCAATTAGACTGGCAGGGCATAGTGTGACCCAGACTGCACCCCGGCTACTCAGAGGGGGCGCCAGACTGGGCAGCTGCCTGCGAACATGGGATCTCAGGCTCCCCCTGACATGCTGGCTGAGGACATGCTTCCCCAAGATCCCCGGGGGGTTTGGAGCATTTTTTTTTTTGCCTTTGTCTTTTTAGGGCTGCACCCATGGCACATGGAGGTTCCCAGGCTAGGAGTTGAATCAGAGCTGTAGCTGCCGGCCTACGACACAGCCACAGCAACGTCAGATCTGAGCCATGTCTGCAACCTACACCACAGCTCATGGCAACGCCAGATCCTTAAGCCACTGAGAGAGGCCAGGGATCGAACCTGCATCCTCATGGATGCCAGTCGGATTTGTAAACCACTGAGCCATGCCAGGAACTCCCTGGAATGTTTTCAGGGGAGTCTTAGCACACAGCCCTCAGCCCTAGGTGCACGCTGCATTCCTAGGAGGGTGGAGAAAATGCTGCTGATGCCCAGGCCTCGCTGCAGAGATTCTGATTTGATGAGGACAGGCTGGGTGAGGGGTCCTGGGAGGTCCCCAGGTGACCCAGAGATGTGGCCACGTTGGGGACCCTCTGTGTTTGCACTTGGGCTCCTGTAGCTGGTTGTGGCCTCAGCAGCTCAGGAAAGCACCGGGAGGGTTGCTGAGTTGAGGGGGGGCCTGGATGGTAGGTCCTTTGTCTTCTGGTCCAGGGGCTGCTGTTCACCTGCTCGGCTGTCATTGTGCAGGTGCTGGGTGAGCTTCTGCAGAGGCACAGAGCACCCTGGAGAGCAGACCTTCCCTGGTTCTCCCAGGGCAGGGCTCGCACACCCTCAGCCAGGCTCCCTTCTGGGGAAGAGCCCTGAGGCCGAGGGCCAGTGCCCAGGCGGCTCCCTGCACGGTGGGCTCTCCTGCAGCTCCTTGGCCGTTTGCAACCACTGGGCCTGGATGTTCTCCTGGGTTTGTGCGGAAGCTCTTCAGGCCTGCCCCTCACCTGACCTGGGCGCGTCCACAGACCTCCCTGAGCCCAGTCTCTTTAGTTGTCACATGGGCTGGCTCCCACCTGAGGTCTTTGGGTGCAGGTGTGCCCTTGGGCCTCCCAAGGTCACTCGGGGGTGCTGTCGTTTCTGTCCTCAGAAGCTTTTCGCAAAAGGCTGCCTGATCTGGGCGCTGTTTTTAAGGGCTCCTAGGATATTCTGACTTAATAAGGGTGGAGTGAGCACCCTCGGCCAGAGGTGGGACTGGGGCTGGAAGCCGTGCCGTGCATGTCCTGCTGGTCTCGGAGCTTGCTGACTGCTGCCCGCCCCTCTGCAGGGAGACCCCAACATCCCTGCCGGGCAGCAGACAGTGGAGATTGACCTCAGGCACCGCATCCAGCTGCCCGACGTCGAGAGCCTCCGCGACTTCGGCGAGCTCTCCCGCATCGTCCTGGAGGTGCGTGAGCAGGTGCGCCAGGAGGAGCAGCAGGAAGATGGGCCCGAGGATGCGGAGGGCCGTGGCCAGCAGAGCCCCCGAGAGCCCCAGCTGGGCCCTGCCCCGCCCTGCAAGGAACCACCCGCTAAGCTGGGCGGGGAGCCTGGGGACGGAGGGGCTGCAGCCGAGGCCGAGCAGCTGGCCCATTCGGGGCAGGGGCAGCCCTTTGTGCTGCCGGCGGGCGTGAGCTCGAGGAACGAGGACTATCCCCGGACCTGCAGGATGTGGTAAGGACGCGGGGTGGGCAAACAGGCTTCTGGGGGTGCTGCCTGACCAGCACGGGGGTGGCCTGGGTGGGAAAGCTCTGCCCACTTGGTCTAGGTCCCTGCTTGGGCCTGAGCAGCTGGCACTGCTCCCTGGACTGCTCTGCAGCGTCTGTCCTCTCATCCATCGCGTGGCTTCAGCTGGGGGCCATAGAGCTGCTGTGCAGGGGGCCTCCTCCCCAGCGCCTCTTGCCGCACAGCCACTAAGGTGAAAGGCAGACAGGTGAGACGTTGGGCAGCGCAGAGAGCAGGCCGTGGGGGGCGCTCCCTGCACCTCACCTGGAAAGCCTGCTCGGAGCAGCCCGGTCGGCCTCACAGGGAGGGCCTGTCCTGTCCTCCAGCCGTCCCCTCATTTCTGGCGATGGTTTCTCTGCGGCTCACGTGGCTTCCCCACGGAGGCTATGGCTCCCGGGCTAGGCCAAAGCCTGCCCCAGGCTGCCAGCTCCACCCTGTCTGGTCTTTTTGCCATTTCTTGGGCCGCTCCTGTGGCATATGGAGCCATAGCCGCCGGCCTACGCCAGAGCCACAGCAACACAGGATCCGAGCCGTGCCTGCAACCTACACCACAGCTCATGGCAATGCCAGATCCTTCACCCACTGAGCAAGGCCACGGATCGAACCTGCAGCCTCATGGTTCCTAGTCAGATTCGTTAACCACTGTGCCACAACGGGACCTGCACCCTGGCTGGCCTTTGGGCCATCCAGCGGTCCCTGGAGATGAAGGAGGGGGTCCATGCCACAGCCCCTACGCTCCAGGGTTATTTCATTAACTTCCTCTGGGCCCGCGGCTGCCTCGTGTGCCTATGGGGGTCTCGTCGGGTCTTCACGTGTGGGTGGGTGCACACCATTCCCTCCATGGTGGTAGAGTTAGGGCAGAGAAGGCGGCATTTGCGTTTCCAGAGGGAGACGTTCCTGTGGTGTTCCAGCATGACTTCTCCTGGGGATGTTTTTGAAAGGCTGTAAAGCAAGGGGCTCAGCTGTCCCTGGGAACTTGATGACTTGCAGCATCGCGTGGCCCGCCGAGAGCCCTCGGCAGCGCACCAGCGCCCTGGGCTGGAAGTTCCGCCCAGGCCCTGTGGAGCCACAGGACGGCCCTGCACGCTGGGCTGAATGTGGGCTCCACCAAGAGGGCTGGCACAGTCTTGGGCCTGGCCAAGGCACTATGCTGCACGTCCGTGTGTCTCAGCTCAGTGGGCCTTACTTGGCCCTGTGGGCTGTGGGGCTGCCCCCTCAGAAACCCTCCATGCCGTGGGCCTCGTGACGGGGCTGCTGTCCCCATCCCACCGCCTGGCAGAGCCTCAGTGAGGGGGTCGAGGTAGAGTCTTGTGCGCCATTCCACCCACTGGGAGGTTTGCGCTGGCCCCTAACTCCTTGTCATCTGTCAGAAATACTGAGTTCTTTGCAAGAAGACTTACACGTATTTCAGTCTGAGTCTCAAAATTTGGCTGTGATGGGTGTTCGCAAGTTCTGCCCTCTGCGTTCATGTGAGTTGCATGCTGATGAATCCTTATCGATGCCACTGCGTTGTTCACACGTGGACGTGACCTCCCAGGACTGAGATTTCCCTTACTCGGGCCTGCATCGTGGAGACGTGGGCTCCGGGACAGAGACATGAAGTGGGCTGGCCTGGGACCCCCATCCTTTAGTTGGGGGAGTTGGCAGGGTGGGGCCGGCAGGCCTGCCTGCCTCCCTGAAGGCCCAGAGCCCCGTCCTCTGTGCAGGTGCTCAGCGCCGCGGGGCTGGGAGCCCCGCAGGGCCCTGCCCGGCAGCTCGGCTGCACCTCAGCTTCCTGCTGGCCGATGGTGGAAGTGGCGCGCTTGGCACGGCCCCGGTGCCGTGCACCTTCGTGGCCCGCTCACCCCTCTCCCCGCCCTTTCCCTCCTGTCTCTGTTCAGTTTCTACGGCACAGGGCTCATCGCCGGCCACGGCTTCACCAGCCCCGAGCGCACCCCCGGAGTCTTCATCCTCTTCGACGAGGATCGTTTTGGGTTCATCTGGCTGGAGCTGAAGTCCTTCAGCCTCTACAGCAGGGTCCAGGCCGCCTTCCGGAATGCGGACGCCCCGTCCCCGCAGGCCTTCGAGGAGATGCTCAAGAACATTCAGTCCCTCACCTCCTGACGGCCCGCCTCCCGCGTCGGGCGCCGTGGCCCCGCGGCCGGGAGGGCAGCAGCATGCGCTCCGGAGAAGGCCTCCGACCCGAGCCCCCGCCTCCTTGCCGGAGCCTCGGGGCAGCCGCCCCAGACGCTTCCGTAGAGCGTGCCGCACGCCTGCACGTTGTCAGTAGCCCTGGAGAGCTGAGCATGTCTTATAAAAACAAAAGAACCAGAACAAAACTGACTTAGAAGACGGTCTGCGGGGCGCGGAAAGACCGGCCGTCTCTAGAGGAGACAGAATGCTCCTCCGGGGGGCTCCGGCTGATGGCCGTGGTGGTGTGTGAGGTGCGCCGGCTCCCCGCCCCCAGGGAGCGAGCCGCAGGGCCTGGGCAGGTGGCAGTTGTGTGGAATAGGAGCTCCGGCGGGGCCCACGTCTCTCCCTACTCACTTGGATTTTTGACAAAGGCATTTCACCCAGATCTCAGTCTCCAAATCAGTGAAATGGGGCCAGTGACACAGGTCACTAGAGAACACCACTTCAAGCCTTTGAGCATCTCGGAGGCCCTGCGAGCCCCAGGGACCCCGGTCCCCGTGGCGCTGTGTGCCTCCCCGGGCTCTCTCAGGCTTTAGAGCCCAGACCTCGGCTGCAGCCTCCAGACAGGCCTTCTCTTGGTGCGCGCCCCTGCCCTCACTGGCCGAGACCCCAGCTGCAGCCACTGGTCTCAGAACCGGGACGTCCCCGTCTGAGGTGACCTGCGTGGTTTATGCAGGCGCCCCTCTTGGAAGGGGCGAAGCATGGGAGGGGTTGTGCAGGCGAGTTGGACGCCCCTCTGTGGGGCAGGGGAAGCTGTGGAAGCATCACCTGTGCGCACAGAGCCTCGCTTCAGAGACCAGGCTCTGCAGGCCTCCGGCGTGGAGGCCTGGGTGCTGACCCTTCCGCGGCGTTGTGCTCTGTGGCGTTGGCACCTGTGTTTGGGGAGCCCTCTGCGGTCTGGTCTTGGTGCCTCTTGAAGAATGGAGCCCCAGGGGCATGTGCACAGACCCGCTGGAGTTCCCTTCTGCTCTCTGGCCTGCAGAACTGTCACTGCACCTGCCTGCCAGGGCGTGTGGCTTCTTGGGGTGGGCCGACTCGGTCCCCCCGGTTCCTCGTCCTTGTCAGGGGGACAGCTTTGTGGTGCCTTCACGTAGAGACCGAGTGAGGTGCCCCATGAAGTGTGTCCTGTGTCTCCTGGGAGACCTCCCCCTGGCTGGCCCTTTTCTGAAATAACGCGCTCCCCTTGCCCTCGCTTCGGTACATTTGGTGACTTTGGCTGCCTTTGCTGCCCAGAATCACAGAAGCAACAGGCTTTGGGCATGGCCTCGAAATGGCACACTGGGCCACCCAGGAGGCCCTGTGGGTCTGCTTTGGGCAGCCGCCCCGCCCAGCACTGTCAGCGAGTCTCGTCCTGGGCGCCAAGGCTCACCTCCCGGATCCTTCCAGCAGGACCTCAGTCAGATGGGGACCTGGTCCCAGTTCTTGCATCTCTCACAGGACTGAGCCTGAATGCTTGTTACCCTCCTCCCTCTCACAGCGTGGCTGTTCTTCTCTAGTGCCAAGCGTGGCCGTCCCTGACAGTGACAGCGGGCCGCAAAGCCTTGAGGACAATGAACACAGAGGACAGCTGGGCGCTAGGCTGTTCCTCCCTAGGTTCCACCGTTGTTTAAGTAAAGTCAGGAAAATGCGTGTTACCCAGAGCCAAGGGGCCGCTCCCGGTGGGGCCCCCCAGCGCTGGACTGAAGATGAGCACTTCTGATTAAAACCTGGTCTGAAATCTAATTGCGGTTCTGCCTCTAGTGTCTGGCCCACACGCGGTTCCCACTAACAGTGACTAAAATGACCCCGGGCTGTTGACTGCATTCACGTCGCCCTCTGTGCCTGATGTCAGGTGGGGCCCCAGGGCCTGTGGGTGGGGTTGTCCAGGTGGCATCGGCCTGGGTGACGCCATGCAGGGTGGCAGCATGAAATGGCAGGGCCTTGTCATCTGCACAGCTGGCTGTGCGGAGGCCTCTCTGACCTCTGCTCGGCCGGCTCTTGGCTTTCGGTTCAGTACAAGGCGCAGAGACAGTGGCAGTTGTGTGCACAAACCCAGCAGCAGCCGTTCCCTTCGTGGCGGACACTCCGCCAGCTCAGGAGGGGACTCCCAACCAGTTGGCTCGCTGTAGGTGAGGATTCACGAAGGCCGACGTCACTGTCGAAGGCCCAAAGCAACAAGGAATCTGGGAAAGCAAGTTCCGCTGGGAGACCGGAATGATCCAGGTTGGGGGCCAGTTACGTCCAGGTGGGGCTTGACCTGGGGATGGTGGGTGGACCTCGGAGGGTCTTTGGACGTTTCCCACGGTTGGCACCACCTTCACTGCCACTTCGCTGCCGCGCGGTTGGGAAGTTGAGTGTGGGGTGGCAGGAAGCTCAGGCGCACCTCTGCGCACCTGGCGGGCTCCACGCTCTGCAAGTCAGTCAGAAATGACGGGCTTGGAAGTTTCAAACACGTGGCACTGAGGATTCTTCTGTGTTGGGGTATGTGACTGTGGCAAGTGATATTTTTCAGCTGTGTGACGTGGCCCTGGCGCCGTCCCTGGATCTTTCTCCCCCGTCCCCACCCCCGGGCTCACACCTCCAGCATCTAATGCTGAGTGTGAACAGGTGTGGGGGCATTGTGGCCGAAGGGGTCCTGCTCCTTCCTTCTCGCCCGGGCCCCTCCTCTGGGACAGTCCGGCTCACTGGCTGGTGCTCAGGACCACGGCCACCCTGCCTCTGTCCTGACACCAATCCGTGACGGATGCCTGCATCCCTGGCCAACGTAAAGGGCTGGAGAGTGCACAGCAGCCTAACTAGCTGTCCCCGCTTCCTGCTGAACAAGCTCAGGTGGGGTTGTCCTGCCAGACTTTCTCACTGAGAACTTGGGGTTTCCAGACAGCCAGCCCCCTCCTTCAGCCAGCTGCCCTCTCCGCCCTGGCACCTTCGGGGGTTTGTAGGTTGCCTGGGTTTTCTGGCCCTGCTGCTGCGGGGTCCCTTTGGTGCTGGAGAGCCCTTTGACATTGGGGGAGTTTCCTGGGCTCCTGGTGACCATGGTGTCTGAGCCTAAACTTGGAGCAGCTGGGCATGGCCCTGCTCTGTGAGACAACGGCCGTGTTCTTGGCCTCTTGTCTGTTCTGACTTGGAGAATGCTTGTGGGGTTGGTCTCCTGTAACCCTCCCCTGCCTTGCAGATAAGATGCCCCAGTTCATGGGCCCTCCCAGTGTTAACCTAGAGAACTTCTCTCCATTCTCGGGAGGTCTGAAGTGTAGTTTAGGGGAGAAGAAAGCCACAATGCCGTCAGTTTGCCTGATGCCGTTCCGAGGAAGCTCACGGGGACCACGTGACCTGCAGTGACCCCTGAGGCTCGGGCAGAAAGGCATCCGCCCTTCCAGGTCCTTTGTGTGCTCGCGGGGAGAACAGCCAGAACACACGGAGGGATCAGGATCTTTTGCTTTTTCAGCCTGATTTTACTTGGGGTTGTTCTTTGCGGTCATATAGCCTCTTGGAGAAGAAAAGCACTGATCCCGTTTGGTTTTGAAACCCCATCTCCGATGGATAAAGAAGATAGCTGAGCTGGAAAGACCTGCGGTCAGTCTCAGGCATCTGCTCAGGCTTCCCCGGGGCTGGGGGCAGGGAGGCGGCTGGGGCAGGGTCTGAGGAAGCAGCTGCTGTGAGCCTGGTCCCTGACGTTGTGATTGGGACAGGATGGCTTGTGTGCGGCTGTTTCTCCATAAAGCAGCTTTTGATACCTTGTGTGCTTTGTAACTCCTTTCTTTTGGGATGTGATGTAGTCAGAGGCTGGAGCCCTAAGCAGCATGGACTGGATGTGGGTGGTGGAGGATTATGGGAGGGACTGGGTCTTGGGGTGGGGGTGGGGCCTCCCCAGGAGCCTGTGCTTCTCACACCTGGACTTGACAAAGCTTTGATTTTCCCAGTGAAGGAACAGATTGGTGAGTGACCCCTGGGATCCCTCCCTTTGCCCTCAGCAGGCATGTGTCCCCCTCCTCAGTGAGGCCATCCTGAGGGTGAGGCTGCAGTGGGTTTTCAGAGTCTCAAGTCTCAGTAAGTTGGCTGTTTCTGAGAACAGAAGGGCAGGATAGATAAGAGTGGGGGCTTTGCTCAGCAGCTGGGCATACAGCTAAGGATCTTTTTTAAAAAACTTATTTTTGGAGTTCCCATCGTGGCTCAGTGTTAACGGATCCGACTAGGAACCATGAGGTTGTGGGTTCGATCCCTGGCCTTGCTCAGTGGGTTAGGGATCCAGCGTTGCTGTGAGCTGTGGTGTAGGCTGGCAGCCACAGCTCCGATTGGACCCCTAGCCGGGGAACCTCCATATGCTGTGGGTGCGGCCCTAAAAAGCAAAAAAACCCCAACCTTTTATTTTTAATTTTTTGGCCATACCTGCAGCATGTGGAAGTTCTCGGGCCAAAGACCGAAACTGCGCCACAGTTGCAGCAACACTGGAGCCTTAACTTGCTGTGCCACCAGGGAGTTCCCCTCATTTGTTTATTAACCTGTTTACAAAAGTAATATTCTTGTGAAAAATTCATTTTTTTTTTTTTTTGTCTTTTCTAGGGCCCCACCTGCGGCATATGGAGGTTCCCAGGCTAGGGGTCGAATTGGAGCTGTAGCCACCGGCCTACGCCAGAGCCACAGCAATGCAGGATCCGAGAAGTGTCTGCGACCTACACCACAGCTTACAGCAATACCGCGTCCTTAACCCACGGAGGGAGGCCAAGGATCAAACCCACAACCTCATGGTTCCTAGTCGGATTCATTAACCACTGAGCCACGACAGGAACTCCAATGAAAAATTCAAATCTTTAATGTAGAAAGTAAAAATACCTCATGTTCCCGTCCTGTTGGAGCCCTGAGAGGGGTTGGGGTGAGTCCCCTCCTCCATCTGGGGGGTTGCTTCCTGGCCCCCCCACCCCCCAATCCCTGAAGGCACCAGGATCAACCTTCCCCTGAGTCCTAGGCCCTGTGACCAGGTCCCTTTGTAGCCTGTCCTCTAGTGGGCACCTAGGGTCACTGCAAGCCGCATGACCCCAGTCAGCAAGGTGAAAAAAAGAAATGTCATTTGCATCATGTTTTCAGAACTTTCCCTGACTTTGACTTGAAAATCCACAAGTGATGGAAGCCCACCTTCCTAGGACATGAAATGCTCCGTTGGCGGGGCAGGGAGGGCTTCTCAGGGAGCAGACTGGCAGCAGGCACAGACCACCCAGGATGTGGCTTGGGGAGCCGTGAACGGCCCAGGCCAAGCTGCAGACACAAGCTCTTCTCGGGGAAGCCAGCCCCGCCACTGCCTCCACCTCTAGAGCATCTCTGTCCCCAAGCCTGGCTGCTGGTTTGGAGGCAGGTGAGTTGGGGCCAGGCCATCCCACGTGCTGTAGGGGTTGAGCCGCATCCCTGCTCTCTCCCACCATGACAACCAAAGATGCCTCCAGATGTGGCCACGGTACCCTGGGACAGTCACCTGGTGGAGAACCTCTGGGTCGATACCTGGAGCTCCATGCCCAAATATTGCGCCAGGTGTTGGCGACTCAGCGATGAACAGGTGGCAAGTTCTCAGTCCTGCATAGGTCACAGCATAGAACACCCCGAAATGGGTTCAGGTGCCTCCCCCTGACCCTGGGGTGCCGTACCAGGGGATGGCCTGTACCCAGTGTAGTTGGACGTGTGGTAGTTGGCATGACAATAAAGGTGCTGTGTCCTCACCCATCTCCATCTCTACCCAGGACCTCACTGCCAGGACCTCAGCAGGGGCCTGGGAACAGGGTGTGTGCAAAGCTCCAGAGCTGTGGTTCCTCCCTGGTACTGGGCCTGCCCTCCAGCACGTTTCCCTGGCTCCTGATGGACAGGAGGAGGCCATGGCCACTGTGTCAGCAGGAGCACCGTCTGCCACTTGAGCTGGTGGATTGGCTTCCCACAGGGCGGGTGGGCGTGGGGCTTGGTGCCACCAGGAGCTTAGCGGGAGGGAGATGCCCACCCAGCCTGGTGTGCTGAACTGGGATCTCTGGGGGGAGGGTTGAGCATTCAGTTTTGCAGACCTCCCAAAAGACACTGATGTTGCACAATAGATCCTTTCTGCAAACATTGTTTTGAGGGTTGCAGAGAATATAAGATACGCAATGTTCCACCATCCTCAGAATCCCTGGTATTCCCCTTCATGGCCGGCACCCCCACTTCTAAAACCAGTGTTCTCCATCCCTATAGTTTAGCTTTTTTCTAGAATGTCAGATAAACGAAATTACATAGCATGAAGCTTTCTTAGTCTGGCTTCTTGCATTTAGCAGTTTCTCAGCTTTCTCAGTGGGCTTTCCTGCTGCTCGGGGCAGGCCTCTGGCCTGGTCAGCCCAGTGTGCTCCTGTGTAAATCATATAAGGGGCTTCTCTGAGCAGGCGCAGGCACAGGCACAGGCCAGGTGAGCACAGGCTAAATGCCGGCCCCACTGGGGCCCTCAGCCAGGGGTCCTTGGGTAGGGAACACACTTCGACTGACTCTGGGAGGCAGGGCTCTTATCCTGCTCCTCCTCCCACTCTCTGGGGATTTGGAAACAAAAGCCTGGCAGCTACGTGTTTGGCAGCCATAGGCTTCTCCCCTGAGACAGTGGCAGTGAGCCAAGCCCTGCCTGAAGTGGGAGGGAAACGGGACAGTATGAGGGAAAAGGTACAGTTCTGCCACACTTACATAGTGATGGCTGACTTGCATGGAAGCTGACTCTGCCTGGCTGTCTCTTAAGCACCTTTCATGCTTTGTGAACTGGTCTTTTCAAACTTCCTTTGGGATTGGTTTGAGGCACAGAAGTTAGATGACTTGTCTGATACACATAGAAAGAAGTAGGGTGGGGAATGGGGGGCCCTTGTCACTTGCACACAGTACTCTGGAACAATAAGCGGGGTCAGCAGCACATGTGGTGATGGATTTGCTGGCCTGGCTTTGTTGTGCCTGTTCTGGAAGCACGTGTAGGCTTCGCCATGTGGTCTTTGCTCTTTGACCCTTGTCCACAGTGTTGTGGGTTGCGGTTGTGTGCTTTTCCTCATTGGGTAGAGCTCCTCTGTGAATATGCCCTAAATTTTCTTTCTAATCTTTTCTCCTCTGAATGGACATCTGGGCCATTTCTAGCTTGGAGCTGTTAGAAGGAAGTTGCTGTGGAGTTTCCGTCCACGTCTTCCGGTGGACTAAAGCTGGGTGAGGAACTGCTGGCTCATAGGGTATTCGCACATTTAGGCTTTGTAAACAGTCTGCCTATATGGCAGTATCCCTTTTGTGAGTAATGTCTGAGGGTTCTAGCTGCCACATCCTTTATAAACTGTCAGTCCTTCTAATTTTAGCCATTCTTGGTGAGGATGGGGTTTGTGATGAGCTACTCTTGACATGGAATGACAAGACAGTGTACCAGTGGTGAGGGCCAGAGCTTCCACTGTTTTCTATGCTACAGCAACGTTCCACTGGGCTCTGGAGAATGGAGATGGCACGGAAGCCAAGGGCCCTCCATGGTGGGCTGAGGTGAGACAGCCATAAATAAAACACTAGGCTAATGGTGAGATTCCTGGATAATTTTGTCATTAGCTATTAATGGACCCATGGTGACACACAGACCACTGTATGGAGGGTGATGTTTGAAGTAATAAGCAGCTAACATGGCAGAGCACTGCCTATTCAGCATGGGTGCTGGCTAGAAGCTCAGCCCTGTTCACAGGTCATGAACTTAAAACCTGTTTAATAAAGGAGCCAAGAAACCTGAGCAGTGCCTGGGCGCATCCTGTTTGCCCATGGCTAGCATGCAGCAAAGGAAAGTGTGGCCCATCAGGGCTAAAGAGGCTTATGATGACTTGAGCAAACACTGGTATTAATCAAGAATATTAAAGTTAGCATGAAGATACTGAAATGCAAATCAGATCTTGTGGTAAAGAACACAGGGAAGCAGAAAGCATTTGATTTTACTAAAAGGTGAAAACAAACATCCTGTTTCCACTTTCCGAAACTGCCGGGAAGGCACACGTGCGAGGGTGGAGAAAACGGAGACCAAAGAGCAGAAGAAAACAGGCCGAGAGTTCAAAGCGACACCGGCACTTCTGGATGTCGGCTGTTCTGAATTCCACGGGCTTCTCCCCAGAGGCTGCTCAAGAAATACACATTCTCTAAAGTCAAAATTTCAGCCCAATTCATCGAGACATTAGGGGTGCCCGGTTAAATCTGAACGTCAGAAAAACAATGGACTTTTTTTTTTTTTTTTTGCTTTTCAGGGTCGCACCCGCGGCACATGTAGTTACCAGGCTAAGAGTCCAATCAGAGCTACAGCTGGCGGCCTACACCACAGCTCACGGCAACGCGGGATCCCTAACCCGCTGAGCGAGGCCAGGGCTCGAACCAAAAACCTCATAGTTCCTAGTGGGATTCACTTCCGCTGAGCCACTATGGGAACTCCACCGACCACTTTAAATACACGTATGTTTCAGGTCCTGCGTGGGATACACTCCTACCGAGATGCTCCCCGGTGCCTGAGGCGCAGGGGTGCAGGTCCCACCTCTTTCTTCCTTTCCAGGGGACAGAGACCCGGGCAGGGGCGCCCCACGGCCCCGCAGGCCCTTCCGTGGAAACGGTGCGTAGGTTTCTCTGACTCGTGGGAGGGGGTCTTCCGGAGCAACGCCCACCAGAGCCAGCCCAGGGCCGCCACGGAGAGGAGCCCACACGGGCTCGGTCCCACCTTCGCCCCGCCCCAGGGCCCCGCGGGGCCTCGTCTCACCTCGCCCCGCCCACCTCGAGCCCCGTGCTGCTTGGGCCCAATCGGCCGCCAGATGACGCGTGCACGTGTCTAGAAGGCAGCGTCTTATTGGCTAGTCAAGGCCCAATCAGCGGTGGGATCAGAGGGCCGTCGCCGGAAGGGCCGGGCCTCGGAGGGGCGGGAGGGCGGAAGAGGAGGGACCTCGGGGTCGCTGCAGGCCCCGTGGGCGGGCGGAGGCAGGGCTGCGCGAGGAGTGACGCGCGTGAGCCAGCCCCCAGCTTTCGTCACGGCAGTCCTCATGAACCTCGTCAGCACCCTGACAGCCGCTAAGCAGAGCCGCAGCGGCCACTTTCGGGAGCCTTCAGGTGTCCGTTCGGTCTGTCAGCGCGCAGTCACCCCAAGCGCGTCATGACAGGCAAGTGTCCCCTCAGTCCTGCACGCTGGGCCCCGCGCCACGTCTGAGGGAACCCAGACCCCGGGCTCCCTTGCGGGGCCTCGGCTCCAGTCACCCGAGGGGCCCCCGACCCCGAGTTCACCTGAGGTGGCCCCGACCCCCAATCACCTGAGGGACCCCAACTCCAACTTCACCTGAGGGGGCCCCCTACCCGGAGTTCTCCTGAGGGGCCCACGACCCCGAGTTCACCTGAGGAGGCCCCAACCCCTAGTCACCAGAGGGACCCCAACTCCAACTTCTCCTGAGGGGGCCCCGACCCCCAGTCACCTGAGGGGCCCACGACCCCACGTTCACCTGAGGGGCCCCGACCCTGAGTCATGAGAGGAAGCCCTAGCAATCTCAAGGGACCTGGGGGAGCCCCAGGACCCTTGAGTCACCCCAGCCCATAGTAGCTTGTACCTGTCAGGTAGATAGGACAGATACCACATTTACACTTGTAAGCACAAAGGAGCAATTAATTATTTCACTAAGTGAACATGTCAGGAGTAAGTCATCCGGCGGGGATGTATCCAGATTCTCAAGGACTATGGTCAAGGACTGTTTGTCTCCATCTTTTTTTCATTTTCTTTTTATGGCCACACCCATGGCATCCATGGTATATGGAAATTCCTGGGCTAGGAGTGGAATCTGAGCTGCTGCAGCCGTGGCAAGCCAGATCCTTTAACCCACTGCTTTGGGCTGGAGATTGAACCTGCGTGATGGCAGTGACCCAAACCACTGCAGACAGATTCTTAACCCGCTGCACCATGGTGGAAACTCCTGTTTCAGTCTTTCAGCTTTGCTTTCTTCCCCTCCTGGAGGGAAAATGACCACCAAGACCTCTGGAGGCTTACAGTGTCAACAGAAAATGACATTTCTTCTCCCAATGTTTTCAACACCATGTCCAAAATGCCTTTCATTAGGCTGATTTGGGTTATGACACCATTCTGAGCCATCCTCTGAGATGAGCTGCGTTCACTTACTGGGTTGGGGTTGTGGGCCCCTCTTCCCACCCAGGGAAACAGCAGTGCTGTCATGACCCTTAGGGAGCAGAGCAATATCCCACATCCTCTGTGTTTTCAAGGATCAGCTGGAGGAGTTGAGCTCAATGACCTGAAGCTATTGTCATAATAAGATAGTAATAATAATGATTATCATGATACTGGAGTAACAGAGTCTGTGTTGTCTGTGTGTGTTGTGTTGTCATCCCAGAGACAAGGCACTCAGGTTTTTATACTGCAAGGAATTTCATTAGATGTACAGTTTTGACAGTATTTTCCTTCAGTATTCCAGGTAAGCTCAGGATGTCTGATAAAGTATCCTAGGTGTTGCGGTTAGCAGCTCCATGTCTTGGAAAGTTCTCACCAGGTTGGAATATTCCTGTCTTTCCCAAAGGGCATAGCACAGGATTAGCTGAAGTGTGCCTGAAGCAAGTAGGTTTGGGGATGCAGGATTCCACGATAGCACAACATCCGGGAACCCCCAGACTTCAGCACGTGAGAGTGCACATACCTGCTTCTATTGGCACCTCCTTCCCGCTCTTAGGCTGAGAATGATGACCCCTTCCACTCTTGGAGTTTAATGATATGAGTCAGGCTGGCTCAGGTCCTCATGCTAGCGCTCCCTCCCTGCAACTTACACAAAGCTCAGAACTTTCTAAGCCTTCCTGTTCTTTTCTAGGAAAAGAAGCACATTTCAAACCTTTCGGAACGAAGTGTGCCTCATAGGTCATTCGGTAAGGAAAGCAAATCTCAACCACTTTGCCCCAACCCTGACATGCCCCTGTAGGGTGGGAAGAGCAGATAATGTGGGGAAGCAACATCTCATGAGAGGGGGTGTCGACAGGGGAACCCATGGTTTCAGGGGCCATGGCCAAGCCCCCAAATCTCTGTATCGGGTCATCCACTGCCTGCCCCACCCCCCAGTTCCTCATGACACCTTGAGACAGAGATTCAGGAGACCTGAGAGAACGAATGCTGCACTTTATGTATCTGCTCTGGGCGTCAGCTCCATCAGCCCCTGGAAAGGATGACTTTCCCTCTCCTTCCTGCCTGTGGGTGTGGTGAGGATCACGTGGGATGAATGTGGAAGCTTTTGCCAGCCTAAAGTACTGTATGCAGATTGACATAGATCACCCGAAAAGGGCAATCGTTTCCCCCACTAGAATTGGTTGTAATTCCCCATTTTCAGAGGGGAGACCTAAAACTTGCTCATGGTGATGTGTTTGCAAATCCCAGCACACCTGGTCTGCAGGCTCTGGTGGTTCCCCACTAAGTGACTTTGCCTCAGCCCAGGCTACGATGGCCTCTTTGTGAGCTTTAGGAGCCGAGGTCCTTGTCCCTGCCCCTGCCTTTGCGTGCCCTGTCTCCGCCTTGTTGCCTCTGAGCACAGATTTGCTATTCCAGAGAGTGCCTTGATTCACATCACTAATGCAACGTCATGGTCAATTTGTCTTTTTCTTGCTCTTGCTCAGATGTGCCCTGTCCCTAGCACTGTTCACCGAGAGTCCATCTGCTGTGAGTGCCACACCAGATTTGGGGGCCACCTGCCAGTGCCTAGGGCTGAGGCGGCTCTGCCTTACTGGGTCCCTCTGTCCTTGAGACCCCAAAAGCAGGTAGGTGACTTGAAGCAGGGGTTCAGATTTATGAAGATGTGATTGACATACAATAAAGTGCACATATGTAAAGTGTACAGTTTGATAAGTCTTGACATACGTATACACCTGTAAAACCACCTCTACTTGAGATAATGTACAGTTATGTCTAGGTATCGGAGGGGGATTGGCTCCAGGACTCCTGTGGATACCAAAATTCGGAATGCTCAAATCCCTTATATAAAACAGCATAGTGCAGTACATATACTCAACCCTAAAAGGTTATACCTTTTTGTAATTCCACTCAACCCTCTCTGCCCTGTGGTCCCCAGGCAACCCTGGACCTGTTTCTGTCATCATAGATTCATTTGCATTTCCTTGAATTTTATATAAATGGAATCATATAGTATCTACTCTTTTTGTCTGGTTTCTTTGACATGCACAATTATTTTTGAGATTCATCCACATGTTGTGTGTGTTATGGTTCATTCCTTTTTACTGCTGAGTAGTATGTCATTGTGTGTATAGACTATAGTTTATCCACTCATCCAGTGAAGGATATTTGGATCTTTTCCAGTTTTTTCTATTTTGTCTAACAAATGAAGCTGCTGTGAACATTTGTGTATAAGTCTTTGTGTGAACATGGCTTCATTTTTCCTGAAGTAACTAGCAAGGGAATTGCTGTATCATATGGTTGGTATATGTTTAAACTTTTAAGAATATGTCAACTGTTTTCCAAAGTGGTTGTACTATTTTACAGTCTTACCAGCAGTGTTTAAAGTTCCAGGTCCTTCACATCGTCACTAATACTTGGTTTAGTCAGTCTTTTAAATTTTGGCCACCTTAATAGGTGTGTATTATTATCATTTTAACTTGTATTTCCACCATGACTAATGATGTTCAGCATCTCTTCATATGCTTCTGCTACCTGCATATCTTACCTGATTTGTGTCTATTCAGGTATTTTGCCTATTTAAAAAATTGGTTTTTTTAACTGAGTGTGGAGAGTTCTTTATATATTCTGAATACAAATTCTTTTTCATGTATTAAATTTGCAAGTGTTTTCTCTGTGTCTCTGGCTTGTCTTTTCATTCTTCTATCACCATCTTTCTTTCTTTCTTTTTTTCTATCACCATCTTTCAAAGAGCAGAAGTTTCAAATTTTGATGAAGTCCAGTTTATTGATTTTTTTCTGGATCTTGCTTAGATGTGCTTATGCCCAGCGTAGTAATGGATTGTGCTTTATAAGCACTTCTAATAGATCTTTGCCAAGCTTAAGGTCAGAAAGGATTTCCCCATGCTGCTTTCTTCTGGAATTTTTATAGTTAACTGTTTATATTTAGGTCTGTGCTCAAGTTGAGTCAGTTTTTGTATACAGCATGCAGTATAGATTGAAGTTCATTTTTTGCACAGGGGTTTCCAGTCATATTATAAATCTCCTATCTTATACGGCTTTTTATATTATATATTATAAAGTCCATCCTTGCTCCACTGACTTGGCTTTGCAGCAGGACTGGGTGGTGCTAATCCCTGGGCCTGGCCACTTTGCTCTTTGAGCAAAATTGGGTTCTTTTAAACAGAGGGGGAATAATTGCTGTAGGGGTGACCCATTGGATCGGCCCGGGTAGTTCTGTTTTCCTTGTCCTTGGGGCTCTCAACAGGCAAGAGTTGCTCCCCTGCTTCTCCACCTAGCCAGCCCCCTGACCTGAATGTTCTCCTAGCTCTCGTCTCCCGACTTCTGGCAATTCTTCTTTCCCAGTGAATGCTGCTGCACAGGGGGCTGGCTTGGGCAGGATGGGGTCTTGTTGCTTCTCGCACAGCGCCTGCCTTGGAAAATGGGCTCAGCATGTATGTGTGGACTGCGTAGAAGTGACCAGAGTGTCCTAACCCTGCTGGGCAAAGGGGCCACGGGTGAGAGGCATCTGGTGCAGTGGTGGCGCGTGGCCATGGTGCAAGGAAGTTCTTGTGTCTCCAGGCCTTGGCATATTTCTTTCCGAGGAGCCCCAGGACCAACCCTCCATCCCCACCCCACCCCAGTTCCCCTTCCCTGTGGCAGTGTCTCTGCTTTGCAGCACATCTTACACCCACGTTCCAGTTCAGTCCTCCTGTGGACTCAGGAAGGGTCCACTTGAAGGTGGTTTTATGTTTTTTTTTTTTCCTTTTTTTAATTTTTGGAGTTTAATTTTGGAGCATATGGAGCTCCCCAGCCAGGGATCAGATCAGAGCCGCAGTCACAACCTGAGTTGCAGCTGTGGCAACACCAGATCCTTAACCCACTGCTCTGGGCTGGGGATCAAATCTGTGACCCAGCGCTCCTAAGATGCCACTGATCCCATTGTGCCACAGCGGGAACTCCTTGATTATGTTTTATAATGTGTACTATGAGCACGTGGTTGGAAATTCCCGCAGTGCAGCCAGGATATTGTTCGAGGAACTCTCTCTTGTGCCCTTCCCCTGGAGGCTTCCTCATTTGTCCTTCTGGAGATTTTCCATGTGTATGCTGTTTTGCCAGCGATGTATAAGTCACCCTGACGCTGCGCCTGAAATAGCCATGTATCTGAGGGGGAGTCTGCTGGGTGGCTTGGCCGCACGCGTCCCTGCTCTTGGGACCAGTGAGCTGGCCCAGGCGCCATCTTCTGTGGCCAGGGCAGAGATGTGAGAGCAGTGGAACACCTGCAAGAGCCTTCAGCTTGATCCGGATCTGGCTGCTGTCACTTCTTGCTTTTTCTGTTGGCCAAAGCAGGGGATGGTCTGATCAGAGTCAAGGGCTGGCGTCCACCTGCCCCCCTACTGGAAGGAACTGCAGAGTGGCAGAGCAAAGGGATAGGCTCTGGGGAGGGATGAGGAATTGGGGCATCACAGCTCATATAGAAACAACATTGCACATATGTTCTTTTTTTAAAAAACTATAAATGGTGGCATGCTGTACTCACAATGCTGCATTTCCCACTTAATATCCCATGTCTGTGTTCATTCTGTATCAGGACAGAGAGGCCTGCCTCATTCTTTCCAAAGGCCTCCCATTCCCTCTGTCCCCATATCTCTTTATCTATTGTTCCTTATTTTGGGCATTCAGGCTGTTTGGTCACTACAGCCAGTGCTGCACTGAGTGTTCTTGAGTACCTGCACACGTATCCTCTTGGGATAGTCTCAGGAGTGGAATCGTTTGACCAAAAACTATTCATTTTAGACTCTGACCATTGTTGTCAGGAGCTGCTGGAGCCTTGTCTTTTGCTAAAAATGCTGAGTCTCAGACTATATTTTGTGCTCAAGGGCTGATCCTGGAGACTTCCAGGCTCAGGGCAGAGCTTGGGCTCCCGACTCCCACTGTGTGTCCTCCACAGCATCACAGGGATGTCCCACTGCAGAGGTGCAGGTAGTTGCTAATGAGGGTGCTAGCTACCCCTGGGAATATTATGCAGGGGAGACCTGCTCCCTCAGCTGGGTGGTTGGGCTGTGCTGTGGGAGGGCGTAGGAGAGGCCCTTTCCAGGGCGCTGTTCTTGAGGCTAATGTCTGAGGTGCAGCTCCATCCTCCTTTGGACCTTCTCTTCCCTTCCTCCGTTAGGTCCAAAAGATGGTCCGGTTTTATGTCCTCAAATCCACCAAGGCATGCCGCTGCCCATGCCATTGCTTTGGGGGCCGTCTCCCGGTGCCTAGGGATCAGGCCACGATGCCTTACTGGGTGCCCCAGGTCCTGAGGTCTCAGAAGAAGGTAAGCGGGAAGCTCGCAGGGCAGTGAGGCCTGAGAGTGAGTGTAGGCCGAGGAGGGAGCCAGAGATGAGGGGGATGGGTGCTAGGTTCTTTCCCCAGCGTGGCCTCCGGTAGTATCTGGGGTCCTCTGGAAGCTGTGGCCCAGGGTAGCAAAGTGCAGGAGGTGAGCAGTACTTGGGTCAGGGCCAGGTCAGGTATCCTAATTGTGTTGGGAAGGGTTGGGTACCCTGCTCTCTGATGAGGATGCCCACTGCTGCTGCTGCCTTTCCCAACATCTCTTCTGACCCCTTCTCCTCTCTTGCCTCTTCCTACCTCTTCCCTCTTCCCTTCCACCTTGCTCACCTCTCTCTGTCTTCCTTCCCACCCCATCCTACCTCTCCCTGCCTCCCTGCCTCCCCAGCTCTTTCCACCTGTCAGAGCATCCTGCCCTTGTAGCCCCAGCCTCAGGCATGGAGGGAGGGGAGAGACCATTGCTCAAATGTCCGTGCTTTTTCGCTCTGTCTGGCCACCTCCACAGCTTTGGGTTCTAGGTCAGCGACCAGGGGAGGCAATTGGCCAGGTCCAGTTGAACTCAGCCCCAGGGCCCCTTCTCTCCTGTGCTTTCAGAGTATCCTGTAGTTAGAGGCTTCCTTCTGCCTTTACCCACATTCTAGCTGTTGGTTTTCTGTCATGAAATAGCAAGCTATTCCCAGAATTAAGATCCAGAGGCTTTTATTTTTTGCTTTTTTAGGGCCGCACTTGGGGCATATGGAGGTTCCCAGGCTAGGGGTCTAATCGCAGCTGTAGCTGCCGGCCTGTGCCAGAGCCATAGCAACGCCAGATCTGAGCCGCATCTGCAACCTACACCACAGCTCACGGCAACGCCAGATCCTCAACCCACTGAGCAAGGCCAGGGATCAAACCTTCAACCTCCTGGTTTCTAGTCAGATTCATTTCCACTGTGGCACAGTGGAAACTCTCAGAGGCCTTTTGAAAGGAGACCATGACTTGCATTGTGAACTGGCCATGGACCCTTTTCAGGGGGTTTCCAGGCCAAATCACTGGCCCCCCTCTTGATGCATCGCTAGGGCTGACACACTTGCCCATATTCTTATCTTTTAGGTGGTGAAAAGGCAGCAGCATCTTAAAGACATTCCAGGTAACTTAGCGCACATGTATCTTATCCCCTCCCTCTCCCTATGGAAGACGGGTCTCATGAACATCCTGTTGAGGGTGGGGAGACTTCTCTCATCTCCCGATGGCTGTAACACAAAGAAGGCCACAGACTGGTGCACACACCACTTCTCCCACCTCTGCCCTCTCCAGGCATCACTCATCACCCACCATCTTTTCCCAGTGAACCTAGAGAAGCCTCAAGGTCTACCAGTTCTCAGTATTGGCTCTCAAGTTGAAGCCAGTTTGCATCCTGGGGTTAGGTGGTATTTGAAGTATTTTTTTAAGATGTAATCCATAATTCATGATATATAGTGTATGTAAGTGTGTATTGTACATAAGTAGGTATTTGGAACATAGTGTGTGTGTTTGTATTTTGGTCCATTCCTACATTCATATATTCATGACAAATTATATGTTCATGACACCGTGTTTACGTGTATATTCATCATAGGTTCATGGTGGGCACAAGCACATATTCACAGGTCCGTGTGTTCACAGTGCGGCATGTTTCCTTGTATCTGTGGCCTAGTGTATGCACGTCCTACCTGCTCAGCCCTGGTGATGGGGGCAGGGGTGTGTGTGTGTGTGTCTCCACACCCACCTTCATTCTGTCTCTAAAGTGAGTGCAGGTATTTTCCCCTCACGGATGGCTGACAGGTCTGCTTTCTCTGTATTGCATGTGAGCACAGGAGTAGGTAATGTTTTGTGGGCTCAGATCACACCTCCCCTTTTCATGCTGGGGTCAGACTGCACAGTGCATCTCCTTGATGGAATCTGTGAAGGGGGTACTTACTGGGCGTGCTGAGAGGTTGGATGATTGACACGGGCTTCCTCTGATAGGCAGCTCACTCAGAACCAGGGCATGCAGTGGGGGTTGAGGGTTGGGGGGTTGGGAAGGGCTTGGGAAATGAGCAGCCACCACCCCCACCCCCACCTCTTGGTGCAGCAGATACCTAAACATTTTCAGTTAGGAGGAGCACCAATTGTCATAGCCTTTGGTGGTGGCATTTGGAGCTGTCTGCCAAATCCTTTATGATGTGTATAATCTTTAACCCATCGAGCCCAGGTCTGGGTAATATCTACAGACACTGTTACGCACATCTGTCTGCGGCAGTGATTTCCTTGGTCAGAAATTGGAAGCAGCTTAAGGGTTTCTGAGGGGGAGGATAGACGTAAGTGGGGGTACATTTGAAATGTGGCGTTAGCTACCTAGAGTTCGCAGTTATTTGGGCCAATGAAATCACTCCCAGACACACTCCAACATAGCAAAACAAGTGGCTCTAGCCTATGCATAGGACTCCATTAATGTCATTTGAATAAAGGAGAGCTCTGTTTGTGTGTAGATGAAGGTGGGTGGTGTGTGTTTGAGCTGACAGATAACCCTTGTGGACTGGGAAGGGGGCAGATGAGACTCCACAAAGAGAGGCTCTTGAGAGGGTGCCCAGTGAACAACACAAAAAGCAGTATGTTGCCTCGAGGTTTAGGTAGAAGAGCCAGAAATCATTTTATTAAAAAAAAAAAAGTGGAATGGCCGTGGGATGAGGACCACCTGAGAAACTGTTCTTCTAACCATATAATCACCAATTTATGGGTATATTTTTATTGGTTGTTTTTGGCGTTGAACACTCTGCATCTTTAAGAAAACCTAAAAGCTCAGTTTATTGTTAAATCGTGCACCCATTGATATGTTGTTAAGAACCAGTATTAATTTTTACTCCAGCCATTGTTTTATAATTCAGGTGGTTTGTGTTAATAATGTTTCAAGCCTCAAACCCTTTCAGGTCAGAGGTGTTCACAGAACAGGAGGGAGAGCACATGTGTCATTGCAGCCACCAGGATAGCTCTCTCCTTGAGCTGAGCTTCCTACACAGTGATTTAAAGATATTTTTCCCTTGGCCTCACATCCAGCTGGTTTCCATTTTAAAGAGAAAATATGTGTTTCGGATCTTGTATTTTACAATAAAGAGGAGGCTAAAATGTACTTTCCTTTTTTATAACTTTTTTTTTTTTTAATTAGGGCTACACCTGCAGCATATGCAAGTTCCCAGGCTAGGGGGCAAATTAGAGCTGCAGCTGCTGGCCTGTGCCACAGCCGCAGCAATGAAGGATCTGAGCTGTGTCTATGACCTACACCACAGCTCACAGCAGTGCTGGATCCTTAACCCACTGAACAAGGCCAGAAATTGAACTTGTGTCCTCATGGATACTAGTTGGGTTTGTTACCACTGAGCCACAATGGGTACTCCTTCTTTATAATTTTGTGGTAGAATTTTTTATAAGGAAAATAGACATTATATTAATAGTGCATTTTTATATTAGTGTAATTAGAATGTACATTTTATAGTAGTACCATAGTAAAAATAAATTAGATATAATATCAGGAGAGTCATATGTGATCAAAGCGGGTCTCGCTAAAGAGTGTCAAGGAGATGGAAGTGTTGGAATTCTGTTTGTGGTCATGGCGATTGTTAGCTTGTGGGAAATTTCCAATACTCCACTGAAGGCTTTATTCCCGTTACTCAGCTGCAACCATGATCAGCCAAAAAAGGAAAAAGTGGAGCAGATCCCAGCTAACCGCCATATCCTTTTATCCATAAACATTTCAGGAGGTAGCTCTAAAAGGTAAAGACTCAGAAAATCGCCATGCAGCCCCACAGCCACTTTAGAAACATGCAGTATGTTGGCTCTGTCTCAGCAGGTGCCAGGTCAGTGCCACTCCAGGGCTGTGGCCTGCCTTGCTGGGGTACCTGCTTTCCTTGTCCTGGGTTCTGGAGGGCTCTCGTGGGTGCAGACTCGGGAGCACCCTGGCCCCACACCCCACTGGAGCCTGACGCACTTTCTTTGCTTAGAAGCCACCGTGGACCTGCGCTCCGGGTACAACCACTGGCGGATCTGTGGTGAAGGGGGCCGTCTCCTCAAGTGGCAGCAGCTTCGGGCCCTTCACCAGCCCAAGCCGGTGGCCCCAGGGCAGCCAGCAAGCCTCTTGGCCCCCCTCCTGCCCCTCAGTCTCAGCCTCCTGACCTTTCTCCAGGCCCTACTGAGGGTCATCATGGCCATCCGGTAAGCAGGTGCAGGTGCAGCCGTGGTGGCTTTGGGCTCATCTCACTCCCGGGCTGTTCTGCCCAGGGACCGGCACGGTTCATAGTTGTATCAAGGGTGTGGGAGAACTTGGTTGCCACTCACCAGAGGATGAGAGCTGGGACTGCTGTCACATCGTTACCGTGGCCTGGGCTCCTGCTCATACCTGACCCAGATATCTTCTTCCAGAAGATGCAAGGGAGGGGCTATCCAGATACTCTAAGGCCAGGGCCACTGGCAGGGAGGTGAGATATCTTGGGGTCACCCACCTTTATTTCCTCACCTCTGCCCACACAAGATCTCTGGTTCCAGTTTCTGCAAATTTCTCTTGTGTTGGGGGTTGGAAGTGGATCTTAAGCCAGCTTGCCCAACCAGCCCTCTGGGGTTTGAGCGTACTCTCGAAGGACCTTCTGCCTCTCCCCAAACTCAGATCCAACCATCAAGGCTCCATAGTGAAAAGGCCTTTCTCCCACCTTGAACCCACCAGCCTTGCCCAGGCCTGTGTTTCTCACCTGGAACCTCACTCAGTACCTATCCCTCTAGCCTCCAAGGTGCTGTCAGGTTCACAACAGGGCCTCTTCTTGCCAGGCTGTTTGCTTTAGTCTCCTGAGAAGAAGCTCTTCTCCTCCTCCCCAGTTTACCCATCTCCCCAGTCATTACCTCCTCCAGCCCCTTCTTCCTATTTCTTTCATCACACCTGTATGTAAATACATGCAAACTTAAACACACAAATATGTAAATAGAAGACATGCAAATACATATCAATATGTAAATGTGCACAATTAGAATTTTTTGTTTTGTTTTGTTTTTTTAGGGCCACACCTGTGGCATAAGGAAGTTCCTAGGCCAGAGGTCAAATCAGAGCTACAGCTGCCAGCCTAGCCACAGCCACAGCAACACCAGATCTGAGTTGTGTCGGCAGCCTACATCACAGCTCACGGCAATGCTGGATCCTTAACTGTGGATGGTCCTTGTTGAGTAGATGGTCTGGGTGGGCCGAAGGAGAATTGCTAATGCTTTTATAGGTGTTTGCTTCTCCCATCCAAGTACTAACTAGGCCCGACCCTGCTTAGCTTCCCAGATCAGATGAGATCGGGCGTGTCCAGGGTGGTATGGCCGTAGACTAGGTGTTTGCTTATGAGCCAGATTCTTAGGTCAGAAGTCAGGTGCTAACCAGCTGTTTAGGAGAAATATCTTACCTTCTGGAGGTATATGTGGGGTGCCCTGTGAGACCTCCCAAAACATGCACCCGGCTTATCTCAGGAGAAGCTTCTGGCCCATTTGCTGACCTGGCAAAGGCTTGCTAGAACTTCAGAGGCCTCGAGAGGGTGGATGAGCTCTGAAGCTCCCTGAGAGGGAGCCCTGAAGAGCAGGGATGAGTCAGGTACTTGCCCTCCTGAGTGGGCTTGCCATAGCCTTTGTTTCATTGGATTCCTTCCACAGTCGTTCTAAGCTGGGATTCTTCCCAGAGTTCCAGAAGGAGAGTGTGCTCTGGGGGTTGATGCCCTCCCTCAGGTCCCGTAGCTGGAGCGTGGGCCAGCCGAGGCTGCACCAAGTTTCCTGCCTGGGCTCCTCAGAACTGAGTGTATGTCCCACTCCGCTGTTGGGCTTCCTTCGCCCTTCACCTTGCGGAGGTTTCCTGCGCAGGCCCTGCAGGGGCTGTGTGCTTTCAGTTTGGGGGGCAGTTCCTAGTAACTGCCTTTCTCTTTGCCTTCTAGCCAGTTTTTTGGGGTTTGAAGTTGGAATCTTCACATTCTGTCAAGAACGTCAACAAAAATGTCAGTCATAGTCAAGGTCTTTAACAAACGCCGTCAAGTCAGGAGGGGCCTGTGATAGCCACTGTTTTCTCAGATCATATAATTCACATCAAGGGTCAGTCCAATTATTCATCATCAGGTGATTTGTAGTTGAAGTGTAATTTCGTGAATGCAGGTGAGATTCCATTGTAAATACAGTCAATAAATGTTATTTGTGAAACTTAAAAGTGCCATTAAAAAAAATAACCTCTGATTTTCCTTCATGAAGGTGGGACCTATTCTCTGCTTCTGTCCCTGTGTGTGGAGGGGGAGACCTGTTCTCTGCCTCTTTCTCCCTGTGGGAGGGAGGGCATCTCTGTGTCCTTGGGGGGGAGGGGGCACCTGTTCTCTGCCTCTGTGTCCCTGTGGGAGGGGGGGGACCTGTCCTCTGCCTCTTTCTCCCTGTGGGAGGGAGGGAATCTCTGTGTCCCTGGGGGGAGGGGGCACCTGTTCTCTGCCTCTGTGTCCCTGTGGGAGGGGGATCTCTGAGTTTCTCTTCCCTTTGCAAGGATGCATATTCTCTGGATGAGGATCATGAAATGGTTTTAGCATCTGTTTTATGTGGATCTCCTTTTAAGTAGCATCAGATTGTATGTGATTGGAATTTTTTAAAAACTAAGATATCATTCACCATAAAATTCACCTTTTTACAGTGTATCATTTAGTAGTTTTTGTTATGTTTACAAGGTTTTGTAATCATCACCACTATGTAATTCCAGACCTTTTTCACCCCTACAAGAAACCCCATACCTGTTAAGTACTCACTCTGCCTTCCGTTCTCTCCCCACCCCAGAAACCACTAACCTACTTTCTCACTTTTCCAATTCTGGACATTTAATATAAATGGAATCATATAATATGTGTCTGTGTCTGGCTTTTCTTCATTTAGCATAATGTTTTCAAGGTTCACCCACATTGCAGCATGTGTCAGGGCTTCATTCCTTTCCGTGGCTGAGTAATAGTGCATTAGAGGATCTACCACATCTTGTGTATTCATTTATCATGTCGTGGACATTGGGCTGTTTCCACTTTTTGGCTATTATGAATAATGCTGCTATGAATATTTGTGTATGAGTTTTTGTGTCATGTTTTCATTTTTGGGGGGTATGTACTGTACCTAGGAGTGCTGGGTCATATAGTAACTCCTTTTAACATTTTGAGGAGTTGCCTCAGTTTTCCACAGTGGAAAACTGTGCATTGTTTTGTTTCATATTCCCACCAGCAAGGTATGAACGTTCTGATTTGCCCATATCCTTAAACGCTTGTTATTTTCCATTATTTTGCTTTTAGTCATCCTCGTGGGTGTGAAGTAGTAGCTCATTGTGATTTTGATTTGCATTTCACTAGTGACTAATGATGTCGAACGTATTTTCATGTACTTACTAGCTATTTGTATGTCTTCCTTAGAGAAATGTCTGTTCAAACCCATTGCGTGTGTTTTAATTGGTTATCTACTTTTATGTGTCACTGTTGAGTTTATGTTTTGTGTGTTTTTTGGATACTAGAGCCTTATCAGACAGGTGTTTTGCAAATATTTTCTCTGATTCTGATTGCCTTTCACTTTCTTTCTTTTTCAAAAGTTAATAAATTTATTTTTTTGGCTGTGTCCACAGCCTGTGGAAGTTCCCAAGCCAGGGACTGAACCTGAGCCATAGCAGTGACAGTGCTGGATCCTAACTGGTAGGCCACCAGGGAACTCTGCCTTTTCACTTTTTTTTTGTCTTTTGTGTTTTTAGTGCCACACCTGAGACATATGGAGGTTCCCAGGCTAGGGGTTGAATTGGAGCTGTAGCCGCCAGCCTACACCACAGCCACAGCAATGCCAGATCTGAGCCGTGTCTGTGACCTATACTGTAGCTCACTGCAATGTCGGATTCTTAACCCACCGAGCAAGGCCAAGGATTGAACCTGCATCCTCATGGATGCTGGTTGGATTAGTTAACCACTGAGCCACAACAGGAACTCCCTTTTCACTTTCTTTTTTCTTTTTTTTTTTTTCATTTTTTTTTATTACTCAAATGAATTTATCACATCTGTAATTGTATAATGATCATAACAATCTGATTCCTTTTCACTTTCTTGATGATGTTCTTTGAAGTACAAAAGTTTTTAATTTTTATGAAATCGATTTTTCAGTTATTTCTTAAGTTTCTTATGCTTTAGGACATATGGTCATGTTATAAGAAAACACTGCCTAATCCAAGATCCCAAAGGTGTTTTGTTTTGTTTTGTTTTTGTGTTTTTTTTTTTTTTTTCTTTTTAGGGCCATACCCGCAGCATGCGGAGGTTCCCAGGCAAGGAGTCGAATTGCAGCTACAGCTGCTGGCCTACACCACAGCCACAGCCACAGCCACAGCCACATCAGATCCGAGCCGCCTCTGTGACCTGCATCACAGCTCATGGCAATGCCAATCTTTAACCCACCAAGTGAGGCCAGGGATTGAACCTGCAACCTCATGGTTCCTAGATGGGTTGTTTCTGCTGCGCCACGACAAGAACTCCTGCTTTTTGTTTTCTGTTTTGACTTTTTAGGGCTGCACCTGCTGCATATGGAAATTCCCAGGTTAGGGGCTGAATTGGAGCTATAGCTGCCGGCCTACACCACAGCCATGGCAATGCCAGATTGGAGCTGTGGAGCTTAAGTATAAATCTTTGAGCAGCAAGCAGGTAAATCTTTGGGACCTTGGGAGTTCCTTTTGTGGCTCAGAGGAAAAAAATTTGACTAGTATCCATGAGGACAGGGGCTTGATCCCTGGCCTCGCTCAGTGGGTTAGGGATCTGGTGTTGCTGTGACCTTGGTATAGGTCACAGACAAGGCTTGGATCTGATGTGGCTGTGGCTGTGGTGTAGGCTGGCAGCTACAGCTCCACTTTGACCCCTAGCCTGGGAACATACATATGCTGTGGGTGTGGCCCTGGAAAAAAAAAATAGTAGACACACACACACACACAAACAGTACAGTTTGGCTAGGAAGATTTTGAGAATCCAGAAATAGAACCCACTTAAATCTCCCACCCTACGTTGACCATTGTTGGTGCCCCGGCAGGAATGTGCAGACAGATTCCCACAGGAGCCAGACTCTGGGATGCTTGGACTGATGTGTTCACCTTAGAGATGGGGAGAAAAAAGAAGTAGTAGTCTAGTCTGAGCGGGGCTGTTACCTCAGAAATGCAGGATGACCAGGGTGTTGGTCCGTGGGCCAGTGGCTGGGCCTATGGGGCGTTTTGGGAACACCCTTCTCTCTGGCTTGTCTTCATGGACAGCCTCCAGGCCTCCCTTGGGGAGGCATAGCTGTGTTCCCCGGGCCACATCTTCAGGGGCTCAAGGGCAGCATTAAGCATCATTCAGTTATTGACTCAGTGGAAACAAACCTGACTGGTATCCATGAGGACAGGGTTTGTCCCCTGGCCCTGCTCAGTAGGTTAAGGTTCAGTGGGTTAAGGATCCAGCATTGCCGTGGCTGTGGTGTAGGCCAGCAGCTGTAGCTCTATTTTGATCCCCCTAGCTTGGGAACTTCCATATGCCATGGTTACGGCCCTAAAAAAAAAAAAAAAAAAAAAATCAGCGAGTATTTCTTGGCGCCTACTACATACCTGGCATTGGGGGAGAGTGTGAGAAGACATGCCTGACCCCCAAGTTGCCCTCAGGCTGATGGGGTATTGTAGCAGGGAAGTAGGTGCCAGAAAGAGTGAAGTGCACATGAACACGGGGGGTGAGGGGGTGGGGGGGTGCAGAGGATGCTGTCTTCATCCTGCCCACATTCCCCCTTTTCCCCAAGTACCAGCAAGCCCCAACTGGGGTATTTTCTGGCTGCAGGAGCTGCACAGGGACAGGCTAGAGGTGATGGGGAGTCATGCCCCCAGGAGCAGCCCTCAGTTACTGGTGACTGAGAGGTGTGGATAAACATTCAGGCTCTTATGCCCTCAGATGGGACCACTCTGGGCTGTGTTCTCTGCCATCTCCTGGAGGTCCTAGCAGGACTGAGTCTTGGCTTCCCAGGTGGTCGCCTTCCTCCTGACGCCTTTTGTCTCAGCTTTTCCCCTTCTCACTTCCACACGCCCTCACCGGCCTCCCGGGGTTACCTACCAGTAAAACACTTGAACTCAGTCCTTGCTGCAGGCTCTGCTTTTGAGGGAGCCTAATATAAAGTGAAGCGTACTCACCTGGTCTCCAGGGTCAGGGAAGGTTCCTGGGAGAAGGCCATCTGAGCTAGGGCTCAAAGACCAGTCCGGTTATCCTAGTGATGAAGGGTGAGGACAGAATGTCTGGGCAGAGGTGCACAGTGTGAAGGCCTGTGGGTGACAGTCTTGTGCATTCTGCTCACTTGGGAAGCGCATGCTTGGGAGGGAACAGTGATAGGAGATGGAGCGGGGGCCCGAAGGTGGACAGCCTTGGGTGGTTTTTAAAAGATCATGAGTGCATCAGACTTAACATTTGGGAAAAGCTTCTATGGCTAAAGCAAGTTGAACGGAATGAGGGGTGAGAGTGGATGCCAGAGACCTGCTCAGAGGCCACAGCAGAAAACTGGGTGGGGATGCTGGTGGTGGACCACAGTGATGGTGGCTGAGGTTCTTTTCCAGGCATGGAGGAGCATTTGGCTTCATTGTCCAGAAATCTGCCCAGGTGTGCTCCAGGGGAGTGTTACTGCTGCTTGGCATTAATGCAGTGATGACGTTGCCACCATGGCCCAAGCACCTCTCTGCCTGCTTGTGTGTCCTTGATGCTTGACATGAGGAGCCACGAGAGTGCTCTCCCTGCAAGTCTCTGTCTGGAAACCTCTCGGAGACTCTAGAGTCAGGGCTGGAAGGGCCGTCTGTGGCCTCCTGCAGCTGCTGATTGTTTTCCCCAGGTGAGGTCCTGAAACCTGGGCTTTCCTGGGCAGAATATGTTCCAAGAGTTGAAGAGGTTTTGGAAAAGACGTTCCTATGGCCTGTGGCATCTCCTGACTCAAGTCAGGAAGCCCAAAGAAACGCCTTCTCTCCCTCCTCGTCCCTCCCTCCCTTGATTAGTCCTCGCCTGGTGTCCTAGGTGTTCTTGTTGTGTCTCCATGACATCCCCAACTTTGCTGAGGCTCATCCATCTCCACCTGCTGGACTCAGTTCACTGCATTAGGGCCTTGGATGCCTAATGTTTAACACAGAGCTTGGTGCACAGGAGATATTCAGTAGCCCTTGCGTTGAGTGAATGAGTGAGTGAATGGATGAATTCCAGAGTTCTGGCTGTGTGCCAGGAGATATCACACTCTTGTCTGTGGGAGTGACCTGTTGACTGGGCTAGGTGTCCAGGAGCTGGGTGCTTATGTGGCCTGGGGAGGTGAGTTTGCATTTGAGGAACTGGGGTGGGGTTTCATGGGAGCCAGATGCCCTGCCTTCCCCTGTAGACCCCATCCTGCACCTGCTCCAGCCTCCTGTCAGTCTTCTCTGGAGGGGCCAAACTCATGCCCTGTCCAGCTTCCTGGGACCTATGAGCTGATCTGGGATTGCTGTACATTGCATCTTACCTGGGAGCAGGTGAGAGCTCTAAAAGCATGGCTGGGCCACGGTGGCCACGTGGAGGCCCCAGCAGTTTGCCCAGCCCAGCCCCAGTCCTGGATGGGCTCCCTTCCTGGCTCCACCTTCAAAGAGCTCTCTGATTACCCAAGACTCAGGGGCTGGGAGGAGCCACGAGGGTACCTAGTCTAACCACCTTACTCATTGATGGGGATGCTGAGGCCCAGAGAGGGCGATGCCATGTCCAAGGCCACACGGCAAGCTTGTGGCAGATGCAGGCCTTGAACTCAGCTCTTCTGCATCCTGTCCAGGTCCTCTTCCACTTGATAAGCTTCCTGTCTGCAGAGGCCTCCTTTCTACTCCTCCACTATGGGGTGAGCTCTGCAAGGCTCTTGTTCTTGACCCTTTCCATGCTTCCCCGTTAGAGCAGGGCCAATGGGTTTTAGTTCGCTAGAGTCATTTGTGCTGCCTGGGCGCTATGGCGAAGACATGTCCTTGAGGAAGAAGCTGTGCAGTTCATTAATGGTGTCTGCCTCAGACCCCGGCTGGGGCTCAGAGGTGTGAGTGGCATAGATTTCTCATTGCTGTCCTCACAGCCCTTAGTTTGCTTGACACCTAGTAGGTGTTTATAAGCATTTGATGATTTGGTATATCCACTGTTTTGTCTGGCGGGTCCCTCGCTGGGGTGTCTGCGAACCCACTGGAGTGACTGGAGACTTCCTGTTTTCAACTTTTGCTGTTTGCAAGAGAGTATTCCTGTTCGAAGGTACCGTTTTATGTTAGAACAACAAACCTCCGGGTTGATCCGTGCGCAGTGGAAGGCAGTGGCATTCTGGAGGAGGCCAAGTCTAGCATTCCAGTGTTTGGGGAATTTTGTTGTCTCAGCACCAGCCGAGCAAGAGTACTCCTCCCAGACATCCCACGTTTGAAGCGGGGGTGGTGGTGGTGGAGGAGATGCCAGAAATTGCAGCACACCTGATGTCCTTTTCCTAGCTGGGGACAGCGTGGGCCTTGCCTGACGTGGTCTGAGCTGCCTGGGCCTGCCCCTCACACTGCCAGCAATGTGGACTTTGTGGGGAGTCAGGGCTCTGGGCTCTAGGTGCCTTGTCAGGGTGGGCAGGTTGTCTGCACAGTGACTGTGATGTCAGGCTCGCCTGTGTGCATTTCCCTTGCCTCGGTCTCTCCCTGCACCCATCATCTGACGCCTCACCTTGGTCCCAGCAGTGCTCTCTCCCCTTCCCACCCTCCTCCCCTCCTTCCTTTCTTCCCTCCCTCCTCTCTCACAGAAACCATTTTACATATAAGAACAGGTATATGAATCTGAAAATGTTTAAAAAGGCAAAGATTTTTAAAACTGTAAACACAATGCATCATCACTCTTCTTTGCTCTGAATTCCCTAGAAACTCGTAGTTGATTTAGAGGCTTGACAGGCTTGACATAATATTTTTCGCAAGACCGTTTTCTTAGGAAGGGCTCCCCATTGCATTGAATCAGAGGGTCCTGACCCTGGACCTAACCATAGGGTAGCTCTGAAGAGGGCAGAGAATTGAATGGGTGAGTGTCAGGACAGAGTGCCGGGCAGAGGGGTGAATGGAGGCCCAGAGGCCAGCTCAGGCCTGGTCCCGAGGCCTCGCCTCATGAGGGACGGTAGGTTCTATTCTGACTTGGGGAAGCCCTTTGGAAGCTCCTCAAGAGTGGCCCCAGGCTGGATTCTAACTTGCGCCCTCTGGTGGCCACGATGAGAATTGCGGCCTTGTGACCCAGGGAGGGTGGGAATGAGCCGGAGATTCTGGAGTGTCCTGAGGGTGGAGACAACAGGATTTGCTGCTGGATTGGCTGGGGTGGGAGAGCAGGAGGGAAGGAGCGGGTGTGGTGGGCATTGCAGAGGAGCCACGTGGAGGTGCTGGCATGGCTGCTAGAAATGAGTCTTTGTGGAAGGATGAGGTCCGGACTGGCGGTGTAAATCCCAGTCACCAGCTGGCTTGTTTTGGAGCCTTGGCGCTGGATGTGATCACCTGGGGAGTAGCTGTGGGTGGGGAGGATGTCCTGGCATCCACATGCTGCAGGTCATCCAGGACACCAGCAAATGGGACGTTCTCTAGCACTAGGGTTTCTCGATGGCAGAGAGTTGAGAGTGCACACCATACACAAAACTCCTTTTCCTGGAACTGGAAGACTGTGATCTGGTTATGAAAACAATACTTAGCTGTTCCCCCATGATCGAATATGTGCCATCGCAATAAAAATGGGTTCCACTATCAGCCTTCCCTACCCAACTTCTTCCCCTCATTTCCTTATTTCCTCTCCTTCCTCCTCCTGTCCCGTTCTTATCCCCTCTTTCTCCAGCCTCCCCCTGCCCCAGTCTTGTCTCCTGGTCCTATTTCTGCCACCAGTGATCATGTACTAAGGGCTTTCTACAGCCCAGGAGGGCCAGCTTTGGGATCCCATGGTGTGTGTTCTCCTGGTGCAGATCTGTAGAGGATGCCCCCATCCCCACTACCACCACTGAAGAGTTCGCAGGGTGCTGCGCTGTGGCCCAACAGCCTAAACATCCTAAATTCACACCAGCCCTTATTCCTCACTAGTAGTGTGGCCCTGGGAATGTTTCCTAATTGTCTATACATCAGTTTCCCAGTGGTGAGATGAGTTTACAAATATCTACATCAAACTATTTGGGGAAGGGTTAGATAATGTGGTATGTATAAAGTGTCTGTGATGTAATGAATATTAAACCTTCTGGCCTTTCTTCTGCTTCCTGGTCATTTCCAAATGGACTCCGGGCTGGATGGTCTAGTTTGAATCCTGATACCACAGCTTAATTGTGTGTGTGTGTGTGGTCTGTGCCTCAGTTTCTTCATCTATAAAATGGAGATAACCATAGTTCGTACCTCATAAGGTTCCTGAGGTGATGAAAGGAGTTAATAATTACAAAGACCCAAGAAATAGCAACAACAACAACAACAACAACAACAACAACAAAAAAGGAGTTCCCGTCGTGGCGCAGTGGTTAACGAATCCGACTAGGAACCATGAGGTTGCGGGTTCGGTCCCTGCCCTTGCTCCGTGGGTTAACGATCCGGCGTTGCCGTGAGCTGTGGTGTAGGTTGCAGATGCGGCTCGGATCCCACGTTGCTGTGGCTCTGGCGTAGGCCGGGGGCTATAGCTCCGATTCAACCCCTAGCCTGGGAACCTCCATATGCCGCTGGAGCGGCCCAAGAAATAGCAACAACAACAACAACAACAACAACACCACCACCAACAATTACAAAGGAGTTTCAAAAGTGCTTGGCAGGTAAGTGGTAAGAAATTATTTTTAAATAAAAACGAATAACTATCATGATAAAAATACTCAGTAAATCAGGAGTAGAAGGAAATTGCCTCAGTACACCAAAATCATGTATAGAAAACCCATAACTAACACTGTACTCTGTGGTGAAAGATTGAAAGCTTTTCCTGTAAGATTAGGAGCAAGGCAAGGATACCTGCTTTCAATACCTGCTTTCTCCACTTCTGTTCAACATTGTACTGGAAGTCGTAGCCAAAGCAGTTACTGGAGAAACAGTAATAAAAGGCTTTTTTTTTTGTCTTTTCTAGGGCTGCTCACACGGCATATGAAGGTTCCCAGGCTAGGGGTCGAATCGGAGCTGTAGCCGCCGGCCTATGCCAGAGCCACAGCAACGCGGGATCCAAGCTGCGTCTGCAACTTACACCACAGCTCACAGCAACGCCTGACCCTTAGCCCACTGAGCAAGGCCAGAGATCGAACCTGAAACCTCATGGTTCCTAGTCGGATTCGTTAACCACTGAGCCATGACAGGAACTCCCTGTTTTTGCCATTTCTAGGGCCACTTCTGTGGCATATGGAGGTTCCTGGGATAGGGGTCTAATCGGAGCTGTAGCCACCGGCCTACACCAGAGCCACAGCAATGTGGGATCCGAGCTGTGTCTGCAGCCTACACCACAGCTCATGGCAACGCTGGATCCTTAACCCACTGAGCAAGGCCAGGGATCAAAGCCACAACCTCATGGTTCCCAGTCGGATTTGTTAACCACTGAGCCATGATGGGAACTTCAATAAAAGGCGTCTAAATTAGAAAGGAAGAAGTGGGGAGTTCATGTTGTGGTGCAGCGGAAATGAATCTGACTAGGAACCATGAGGTTTCAGGTTTGATCCCTGGCCTCACTCAGTGGGTTAAGGATTGGGCGTTGCTTTGAGCTGTGGTGTAGGTCACAGACGTGGCTCGGATCCCGCGTTGCTGTGGCTGTGGTGTAGGCCAGCAGCTGTGCTCCGATCAGACCCCTAACCTGGGAACCTCCACATGCCATAGGTGAGCCCCTAAAAAGCAAAATAAAAAAAATAAAAAAAGAAAAGGAAAGGAAGAAGTGTAAAATGATCTTTGTTCACAGGTGATACGATACTAAGTGTAGAAAAGTCCTAAAGATTTTGCAAAATCTTTAGAATCAATAAGTGAATTCAGTAAAGTAGCAGGATGCAAAGTCAACACATAAAAATCACTTGTATTTTGGGGGTTTTCTGACAGTGCAGCTGGTTAAGGGTCTGGTATTGTCACTGCAGCAGCTTGGGTTGCTGCTGTGGTGTGGGTTCACCCCTGGCCTGAGAACTTCCATATGCATTTCTGTCCACTAATAGTGAACAATCCCCAAAGGAAAGTAATAAAACAATTCCATTTACAGTACTAGCAAAAGATAAATTACTTAGGAATAAAGCTAACCGAGGAGTAAAAGACTTGCACACTGAAAACCGTAAGTCGTTGCTGAAAGAAATTAAAGACGACATAAGTAATTGGAAAGATAGCCCATGTTCATGGATTGGAAGTCTTCTTTTCTTTAGATGTTAGTATTACCCAAAGTGATCTACAGATTCATCATAACCCTTGTCAAAATTCCAGTGATGTCCTGCAGAAGTGGAAGAACCCATCCTAAAATTCACATGGAATCTCAAGGCCCTGGAAACAGTTTCAGGTGGTGAAGATGACTGTAGACGGTGGGGACAGTGTCATACTATGCATGTGTTTAATGCCACTGACGTGTACACTTCAAGGTGGTAAAGGTGGTAAATTTGTACATTTTACCACAGTAAACAAGTTAAATGAGTTCTCTGGTGGCTTAGTGGGTTAAGGATCTGATGTTGTCACTGCTGTGGTGCAGGTTCAGGCCGTGGCCCAGGAACTTCTGCTTGACGTGGGTATGACCAAAAAAATTTAAATGAAACAAAAACTGAATTGTTGGTGTTTTATCACTGGCATAGATCATTTGCTTTGTGTGCTCACAGCTGCTCTCAGCTCCGAGTGTTGTGTTCTGTGTCTCATGCAGCCTAGGGGACCTGAGGGCTGGGATCTAAGACAGAGCACGTTGGTGCAGTCGGCTAATCTCCAGGGCAGGGGATCCTGTTGACTTGTTCTTCATGTTTTACGGGGTGCCTACTATGTGCTAGGGGACACACCAGCCACTCGTGTGGTTCCAGCGCTCAGTGTGAGGCCCCTTAATTGGCTTCAAATGTAGCTGTGGTGTTCCAGAGCCGCTTAACGACCTTGGGTAATGAGGTGTCTCAGGCTCAGTATTTGTTTAATGCTTTATTCCTGGGCACAAAACAGTGGTGACATTAATTTCTTGGGGACTTTAATGATGTATGTGTTGGTGGAGTCCCCAGCTCCTGACCCTTAAGGTGCTAGATCTGTTTGGGGCCATGTGAAATGTTTTGCATCACTTACGGAAG
Source organism: Phacochoerus africanus (assembly GCF_016906955.1). Lineage (NCBI taxonomy): Eukaryota > Metazoa > Chordata > Mammalia > Artiodactyla > Suidae > Phacochoerus > Phacochoerus africanus. The sequence goes on from NC_062551.1 coordinate 1,997,167, forward strand.
GAAAAAAAAAGGTGCTGTTTTTCCTTGAGAAAAGAAGAGGTATTTCACAGCCAAACCTTGTTCTTCTGTGGAACATTTGTCAAAGACTGCAGAAAGCAAACACATGGAAATTTCCAATACTTCTTCTAAAGGAAGGAGTTGGCTCTGTCACGATGAGAACAGTGGGCCCATTCCTCCATCCACCCATATACCCACCTATCACAGGCTGAGGCCTGCTCTATTCCACCCGCCATGGGGTTAGTGTGTGTGTCCAGCCAGCTGGGTGAGGCCAGTGGTGTCACCTTTCTGAACTCTCATTTCTTCACTTGCCAAACGAGGCTGTATTAGTGACAGGTATAGCTCAATGCCTGGTCTCAAGCAAGTAAGCCTTTGATACATGTAGCCAAGTTACAGCTCTTATCAATAATAATAATAGTATTACACATTGAAATAGGTACCGTTTTCACGCTATGGGAGGACACTGAGGTAGAGTGCTCTGGTCCTTTTGCCTCTGAGCACAGATGTGAAACATGCGGGAGCCTGGCTGGGCTGGACCCCTGGAACTGCTCCTTGCTGCTTGTGTGGCTGTGACTTCTTTCAGATCCCTGGGCATCCCTGAGGGCATGGGTTCTGAGGGCTCACCGGGGAGGAAGCCAGAGGTTATAACCCCCTCCTCGGGACACAGTGAAAAGATTAAGAACAAAAGATGATCACTTCATTTATTTCCTATGGAAATAGCTGCTTTCCTCCCACTCCCTTCAAACCACTCCAAACAAAGCTTCCTTGGGGTTTCCAAGGCTCTCTCTTGCTTCCCTCCTCCCCGGTGAGAGCAGTGGATTATGACCTGGTTCGGCACAGGCGGCCCCTGTGTGTGCACTCCTAAATTCTTCCTTCTTAAATAAAATTTAAGACCATCTGAAAACGAGCTGCAAGGCTGACCTCCTGGCTTTGATTCTTGGTTGAGTTTCTGAAATGCGTATGAGGCAGAGCCTGCTAATGCGCTGAAATAATTACCCTTTGCTCCAGGGAGGTGTTAATGCCTGAGGTATTTGCCTGCCAGTTGTCTGGCAGCTAGTGAGAAGCGGTGTCAGCCTCTCCCATTGACTATCAAGTCACAGCCTTCTCATCCTTTCCAGGATTGCTGTTGGTCCTAATTGATGGCAGCCACTTGACCATGTCCTGAAGGGTGACGGAGATGCCCCCAGCTCTGCTTCCAGGTGTCTTTGGGAACAGACCTCAGACATGTCATGGCATCCAGCCTCCATGATGCTCAGGGGTCTTACCTCCTGAAATTCATAGCACCCCCTTGTGAAGCACCCCCCTCCCCCCGCATTGCACCACTTTTGGTCTCTGTAACCAGTAGAATCTGTGGAAGGGATGTGATTTCCAAGATTAGGTCAGGAAAGATACTGTGGCTTCCGTCCGGTGTGTCCCTCCCTGCCCCTCCCTCGCCTCCCCCTCTTCATCCTCCTCTTCCTCCCCCATCTCTGTCTCTGTCTCTGTGTCTTTCTGTCTGTCTCTCTCCCTGCCCTCCCTACTTCTCTTTTGGAAATTCTGCTTTGCGGGAAGCCAGCAGCCATGTCCTAAGCAGCCCTATGGAGAGGTCCCATGACAAGGAACTGAAACCTCATTAGGCACTTGGGTGACGTTGGCTGCGGACCCTCCTGCTCCTGGAGAGCCTTCAGGTGACGGCAGTGTGGCCATCACCTTTCTACAGGAGAACATTGGATCTAGTAGGAACTGGGGGTGTTCACTTACTTAACGCCCACCTATCGGGTGGGAAAATGATTACAAATATGCTCAGGGAAGTAATACGTTTCTGAGACATGAGCTAGAGAGCCTTCTTTGCTATAGTTACTAATGGTTAAGTGAGAATGTTTTGCTTTTCTGTGATGGAAAGGGGAAGGGAAGTGGACTCACGTGTTTTGAGTGCCAACGATAATGATAATTACTAGCCACAGTTTCCCACCTCTACTTGCTCCACAGACTTTTTACATGCATGATCTTTTTTTTTTTTTTTTTGGTTTCTTTAGGGCTGCACCTGCCACATATGGAAGTTCCCAGGCTAGGGGTCTAGTCGGAGCTGCAGCTGCTGACCTATGCCACAGCCACAGCAGTGCCAGATCTGAGCCACCTCTGCGACCTACACCATAGCTCATGGCAATGCCAGGTCCTTAACCCGCTGAGCAAGGCCAGGGATGGAACTCGTGTTCTCATGGATGCTAGTCGGATTTGTTACCCCTGAGCCACAACGGGAGCTCCCTTTACATGGATGATCTTAATTCATTCTTCCTCTAACAGGTAACTGAGGCTCAGAGAGGTACAGTGACTTGCCCAAGGTCACACAGCTAGCTAGCCAGTGCGTGTGGGCTCAGCTCTAGGATTTCTCCTTGCAGAGGGGTGAATAGTGAATGGAACAGATGTGGAAGGGACAGAACTTCAGAGATTAAAGTTCTATAGACTATGATCATGAAAAAAGAAAAATTGAAACTTTGGAGGAGTTCGTGCCATGACACAGTAGGTTAAGAATCCATCTATAGCGGCTTGGGTCGCTGCAGAGGTGATCCCCAGCCCAGTGCAGTGGGTTAAAGTATCCACTGTTGCTGTAGCTGTGACTCAGGTCACAGCTGTGGCATGGATTCAATCCCTGGCCTGGGGAACTTCCATATGCGCAGGTGTGGCCATAAAAAGAAAAGAAAAAAACAAAAAAGCAAAAAAAAAAACCTTGGGGTTCCCTTGTGGCTCGGTGGGTTAAGGATCGAGAATTGTCATTGCTATGTCTCTGGTTACAGCTGTGGTGCTGGGTCTGTCCCTGGCCTGGGAGCTTCTGCGTGCCATGAGTGTGGCAAAAAAAAAAAAAAAAAGAAATCTTAAAAGACAGTCAAATAAATTGCCTGTGTTAGAAAGAAGAGAATTCCATGAAGAGAAACCAGAAATTATTTGAGCGAACCTGAATTTGTTCTTAAGACCTTGGACCCTTAGCTGAAGTCCTGCTGGCTAATCAGGAATCCACACTGCATGTCCCTCAGCAGATGGCAGCCCAGTTACTTCTTGCAGTTTAAGCCCATTTCCTTTAGTGGTAGAGAGGTTTCAGTGGGTGGATCTGTTTCATCTCCTGGGCCAGCTGTGATCTGTTGACGGGTCTGAGTGGTGCGTTAAGAATGAGGATGAGACCATATCTGAGCCGTGTGATCACATAGCAATGTCAGTCCCAAGAGTGGGAGGAGAGAGCCGTGATGCATGCTGAGTATCTGCCGTCAGCACCAGGATGTTTCGCATTTGAGCACTCTGCCCCCACGTCTAGGAATGTCGAATGTTGGATTAGGAAATGGGGTGTTTCTACCATCCTGGGCACACTTAGCCGGAGGGTGGAGGTGGTGGTGGTGGTGCTGATGGAAGTGTGTAAGTGTAGCAGGTACCAGGTGCGGAATATGCTTCTTAGGCCTCAGGCACGGTGTTAGCTGTGCTGCGAGGGCTTTGCACTTGTGCCTTAGAACAGCCCTGTGAGGTAGGACGTGATTATTACTCCCATTTTACAGATGACAAAATTAAGACTCCGAGAAGTTAAGGGACTTTTCCTAGCTTCTGTAGCTGTAAGTTTCTTTTTAGAGGAGCCGTTGTTCTCCAGCAAGGCAGGGGTTGCCCAGTGCTGTCCACTTACAGGTTCATCTCATGCCACTCATCACCCTTCCTGTGTCTTGGTCATCACCTGATCAGATAATCTGTATTGGGCTCTGGCAGCCACAGAATTCCGTGGGATTGATTCAGAAGAGTTTGGGACAAGAGCAGGATTGAGTGCAATTTCACAGAGGTGACCAAAAGGGAAGGCCAAGATCTGCACACCCAAGAGAATTCCTGCAGGATACAGGATTAGAAACAGTTTCCTTGGGAGTTCCCGTCGTGGCTCAGTGGTTAATGAATCCGACTAGGAATCATGAGGTTGTGGGTTTGAACCCTGGCCTTGCTCAGTGGGTCAAGGATCTGGTGTTGCTGTGAGCTGTGGTGTAGGTTGCAGACGTGGCTCAGATCCTGCATTGCTGTGGCTCTGGCATAGGCTGGCAGCTACAGCTCCTATTGGATCCCTAGTCTGGGAACCTCCATATGCCACGGGTGCGGCCCTAGCAAAGGCAAAAAGGCAAAAAAACAAAAAACAAACAAAACAAAAAACCAATTTCCTTAAATGGGTAGTGTACTCTGTGCCAGTGACACAAATTAAAATGTGAGCTTTCAAAGGAAAAACTGCCATCCCCTTAAAGGAAGGTCTTCATTGGCTGTAAGAATAGATTTTTTTTTTTTTTCACTTGGTAGGTAAAGTTCTCTGGAGCTCTCTGACCTGTGAAACCTCATCTCCCCAAGGCCCCACACCCCTGCGAAACTGGTCTCTGAGTTTTATTTCTAGCCTCCTTTCATTTTCTCTGCTCACTGTGCTAGGAGAGCCCTCCCTCCCTACACTTTTCCCTTAAGAGCCCCTTTCTCGTGGATGCTGCTCCTTGGGCCTCTGGCCTCTGCTTCCCTGTAACTGTCTTCCTGCTGGGTCCTGGCTAGAAGCCTCTAGTGAACAGGATTGTGTGTGTGTGTGTGTGTGTGTGTGTGTGTGTGTGTTCGTGTGTGTTCTAGTACCTAGCCCAGGGCTTGGGGAAGAGGTGGTGCAGGAATGTTTGTACAAGAATCAGTGTCTCTTTAAAAGTGAGCACATCTGTAGTCAAAGGAATCTTTTATCTTCTAGTTACTTCTTTAGAATTGCAGGAGCTCCTTAGGCAGTTTTGTGGCCAGAGCAGTGATTAAAGCATCCCACATTTATCACACTCCTGCTGCACTGTGGGCTGAACACATGCCATCTTATTTCACCCTCCCTGTAGCCCTCTGGGGTGGGTGGTTTTCCCCCTTTTTATTGAGGAGGTTATGCAAACTGAAGTTACAGGCCCAGGGCTCCCACAGCTGTAATTGTTGTTGATATTTAAACCTCCCAGTGGCCACCCCCCCCCCGCCCCCGCAAAATCTCCCAACCTGGGAGGATGATGGGGCCAGGATGCAGGGTTTGGGGCAACTTCCTCCCACTACCTCTGTCTCCCAACTGCCCACCTGGGATCAGGAGCCCAGGCCATTCTTTGTGCTCATCTTCTGGATACCTTTTCTCTCGTTGCTGAGGGGTTGTAACCATGTGCTCCTCAAACTATTACGAAGACAAACATTAACTACCTAAGTTTTGTAGAAATCTTCAAAATGTATTAAAACTATTATACCCGATACAAATCACTATAAATGTTATAAAGAAATAAACAGATTTTTTGGTAAACTGTTAAATTTGATAAATTCTGAAAGTTATTCAGAAATTGATTCTTTGAGTGAAGTGGTGTGAGGCCAGTTGAGTCTGGTCAGGGCTGCTGCTGGCCCATGCAGTGGGTGATTGGGCTTAATTCTGTTGTGGATTTCCAAGGAAGTGTGTAGAGTGAGCTTAGAAATTGTCCACTGAGACTGAAGGGGTGTTTACCCACTGGCTCTGACCTCCCATTGGTGGAGGGCAGTCCTCCAGGGTGATAATTAGTCTTTGGCTCTTCCATGAATTGGGCTTATGGAGGCAGGAGGCAGAGGAACCAGGCAGAAAGCAAGATGTGCACAGTGCAGTGAGGTCAGCTGCAGCTGGACCACATCTGTGCACAGCTGACTGGCAGAAATTGTTGGAGCAAAATGGTGGGCTGAGAGGCTAGCATATGCCAGCCTCAGAGATACACTGGCTCTTCCCTGACATGCCCTCGGCTTTCCCATCACCTCCTTTGCTCAAGCAGTTCCCCTTTCTAAGTTGGGTCACCTTTATCCCATGCAGAATGGAAAAGGGGTAATTCCTTTGGCCACCATCCCAATTGGAGATCTTTTTATGGGCTTTATTTACTGCTCTTAGCCTGGGATTTGGGCACAAAGCCTGATTGAAATTATTATTCCACTAGGGGTTTATTAGATTCATAGCAATATTATCTAATATTAGATTTATTAGACTCCTAGTAATATTTACATGTCAAGGGCAGGTTGGAGAATATTTTGACTGGTTTACTGTAGAGTGTGTGTGTGGTTTATACATTTATCTTCAAACCAGTCAGACTTCTTAGGGTCTTCCCAAGGTCAGAAACAGAAGTGCCAGTGCCCATCACAAGATAAATGTGCATTCCAGATGTTGGAGTGATTGCAAAATTCCTTTTCTCAACATAAGCTGTTTGTAGTTCTCTATGTCCCTTTTTCTAGGTAAGTTTATTTTTCCTGACTGCCATTACTGACTAAGCTCTGTCTGCCTCACTTACAATCTCCCGGGAGGGGGGAGGCTGAGTTTCTGGAGGTGGAATTGATTATAGGTTATATTACAGACCAGGGCTTGAGGACAGAGCTGGTTGGCAGTTAACCCACTTCCTTGTGAACCCCAAATAGGAAGTCCACATTCAGCTTTTTGGGCGGTCTCCGCTTTGAAAGTAATCCTATCACTGTTGTGTAATGAATGTGCATGCCACTGAAAATTCGCTCATTCATTCAACAAACATTTCCCAAGCACTTACTGCATGTCAGGGCTGGGCTCCGTATTGCACACATGTGTTATCATTTAGTTCTCTTCATAACCCTGTGAGGTGAGCCGTGTCTTCATTTTACAGAGGTGGTCGGTTTAGTCAAAGAGACAGGAGTAAAAATTTCCTGCAACCTTGACCTTTGTGTTATTTTTCTCATATGTTTTTCTTCTACAGATAAATGTCACAATGTGTTGCTATTATATTTTTATTAAACAGTTAGATATTTTATTGGCTGTCATAAGGTTTAGAGTATACATCTTTAATTTTTCACAGTCTGCTTTCAAATAATATATCATTTCATGTGTAGTATAAGAGCTTTGTAATAGTCTACTTCCAATTTCATCTTTTGTGTTCTTCTTATCATCTATTACTTTTATATAGGCTATATATATATCCACAAACCTTTGGTTCTATTTTTGCTTTAAATACTTAATGTTAAAAAGTTACTAAAATGGTTGTTTTTTTAAAATTTTTTTATTTTTTTTTTTTTAGGGTTGCACCTGAGGCATATGGAAGTTCCCAGGCTAGGGGTCAAATTGGAGCTACAGCTGCCAGCCTGCACCACAGCCACAGCAACACCAGATCCAAACCACATCTGTGACCTACACTGTAGCCCATGGCAATGCTGGATCCTTAACCCACTGAGCAGGGCCAGAGATTGAACTCGCATCCTCGTGGATACTAGTCAGGTTTGTTATTGATGAGCCACAGCAGGAAGTCCAAAGGGTGTTTTTATTTTTTTATTTTTTTTTGGTTTTTAGGGCTGCGCTCTAGACATATGGAGATTCCCAAGCTAGGGGTTCAGTCGGAGCTACAGCTGCCAGCCTACACCATAGCCATAGCAATGAAGGATCCGAGCACAGTCTGTGACCTACACCACAGCTCACGGCAACACCAGACCCTTAACCCACTGAGCGAGGCCAGGGATTGAACCCCACAACCTCATGGTTCCTAGTTGGATTTGTTTCCATTGTGCCACAACGGGAACTCCCCAAAAGGTCTTTTAATTTACTTTAAACAGTTTCCAGAGCTCTTCATTTCTTTGTGTAGATCTAAGTTTCTGTCTTGTTTCATACTCCTTCCACCTGAAAAGCTGAATCTTAATGTCTTGTAGGACAGGTCTACTGGTAATTCATTATCTCAGATTCTGTTTTTCTGGGGAAAAAAAAAATTTTTTTTTTTTTTGGTCTTTTTAGGGTTGAACCTGTGGCATATGGAAGTTCCCAGGCCAGGGGTCGAACTGGAGCTGCAGCTTGCGGCAACTCCGGATTCTTAACGTACTGAGCGAGGCTAGGAAATCGAACCTGCATCCTCACGGCCACTATGTCGGGTTCTTAACAGGCTGAGCCACAATGAGAACTCCTGATGTGTCTCTTTTTATTTATTTATTTTTAATAATCCTGCTTGAGGTTCTCTGACTTTTTGGATTTGTGACTTGTTATCTTTTATTACTTTTGTAAAATTATCAGCCATTGCTTCTTCAGATATATATTCTACAGCGTCTCGTCTCTCTTTTATCCTCTGGGGTTTCAGTTACATGTATATTAGATTATTTAACCCGTCCCAAGTTTATTTAAAGCCCCTCATTGTTCTCATGACCCTCACTCTCCTCGTCCCTCTCTCTGTTTCTCCTCCTTCCTCTCCCACTTCTCTTCCGGGTCTTCTTTCCTCTCCTCCTTCTTTGTTTTACAGTGTAGGTTATTTCTGTGGTCCCAGCTTCACAGATTTTTTCCTTAGCTGTGTTACCTCTACTAAGGGTCTCAGCGAAAGCGTTTTCCATCTCTTACCAGGTGTGTTCTCTCACGAGACTCACCTATTTCCACTCTCTCAGGCATGCCTCTCCTGAACTGAGATTGTACACATATTTCTTTCTGGTATGTAAAGTGGAGGATAAATCTGGTGCTTATTACCTGTCATTGCCAGACCATCCTTTTACTTCAAATATATCCATGTCTTTGTATTTCAGGTTTATTTCTTGCAGATAGCATATCACTAGTTTCCTACTTGGATCAGAAAATAAAGTGTGGTTTTCCTAAGTCTAGGCCAACATTGAGAACCATATCAGATATAGTCTTGTCTGTGGAGTCGAGGATGTGAGGACTGGATGTTTCTGAAGTGGAAGAGGGTGATGTGTGGGTAGTGCCCTGAAGACTTTGGGAGCATGCAAACCTGGCTTTACATCCGAGTTGGCCAGATTCCTGAGCCTCTCTGAGCCCTGGTTTCCTTGTGTGTGAAAAGGAATAGCAGATGATTGTACTAGGGATTAAGTGCAATGATTCTGCCACTCTCTTTCTCCTTTACCACAGGCCTGGTACACAATAGATGCTTATTAAATGCTTTTGAATGAATGGGTGCTTTCTAGAGCTCTGCTGGCTCGTTAAAATAAATAAATAGCCCCAAACCGTTCATTCCATTCCCTAAGATCCTATATCTGGAAAACGAGTCTTGCCCTGACCACCAGTTTCCCTGCTTTCCCTCATTCAATACAATGTTTGCTTTCTCCAACAAGATTTTCCCAAATTAATTGGAATACATTGATTTATGGGGTTGCCATCCCACAAAATGCATTTGTACTTTGTTTTTTCTGTTAATATAAACGTTCTGTTTAGGACACCTGTTAGAAAGGGCCCTGACTTTGGAGTCAGGAACACACACATTTCTTGCCAGTTTGGTTGCCGTGGGACATTGGACAAACCCTTTAACTTTGTCTGGGCCTCAGTTTGCTTGTCTGTAAAAGAGGGTATGTGGTCGAAAGAAGTATGAGATGCAGACATAGAAGCAGTCTCAGATATTCTCATCCAGTTTCTCTCCCACCTTTTCATCCTGCATTATCACCCCTCCTGTGGCTCGACTAGATGAAGGCAAGGGCTCCAGCCAACTCTAAACGGTACCCAGCGAGAACAGGTGGGGGGATGTGAAGGATGCTTTTTTGGGTCCTCACTTGGCACTAGTTGTTACTTTTGGTCTCCTCCTTTAGACCCAGCTAAACCTTTAAATCACTTCTTTCTGAATCCTGAAAAGAGTAAAATATTAGCTTTGGAATATACAAGAATTAAAATTTATTTGCCTCTCCAGATGACAGTCTTTCTTTAGAGACAAGTTCTTGGGGTGGGGAAATGACTTTGTCAGTGGTCCCTAGGCCCCTCCTCTTTCCCATCTCCAAGTTTTAAAAGCCTAATTTGCATCAAGTGGATCAATCCTAAGTACCGGCCTCTGCCTGCAGAGGGAGGCTGCCCTTCCCAAGGTTGTGGGCAGTGTGAGGAAGTGAGTGGCAGAGGAAAGAAGGACTTCTTGACTTCTTATCCATTACTCAATACAGTCAATAGGTCTTTTGTTACTTTGTGACTCAAAGCATGGTGCATGGACCAGAGCAGTGGCATCCCTGGTGCTCCTCAGAAGCACAGGACACAGCGTCACCCTAGACCTGTTGACTCAGAATCTACAGCTTCACAGACCCAGGTGATCTGTATGTACATCTTTTTTTTTTTTTAAACTGAAATGAATTTTAGTACAGAAAAATGACAGCATTTTGCAAATTTATCGCTCAAAGGGGTATCTCTATTTGAGGAAATCAGCGTGTTACATTTTGAGAGATGAAATGTTACAGCTTGTACACCAAAATCAAAAAATGAAATGAAATTAAATGAAATGGTTACCAAGGTAATGCAGGTCAGAGGAGCAAAGGTGAAGGGTCACACATTATTAAAAAGAAGTCCCACAGGGCGGCCGCATCACGATCTCTCAGTGTTCTAGCGGTGCATCTCTCTGGGTAAACTTGAACACTTCGGCAGACATTCAAGCAGCTTTTTCGGTAAAAATATTTTTACATGACTACTATTGCTATTCCCATGATCATCTTCCAGAGGCGGCACGGTGTTGAGGGCACAGTAGGTGCAACCTCCGCAGAATACACTTTGGGAAACGCTCTTCCGACTTGTTTCCGGCAGCCGTGTCCCCTCGGCGCGCCTCATCCTCTTTCTCCTCCTCCTCCTCCTCCTCCTCGCCACCGGGACCCGAGTGCGCGCCTCGTGCCGCTGCCGCAGGCCTAGCCACCCCGGCGCCCTATATGTGCATTAGAGTTTGAGAGGCCCTGTCGACATGACTGGTGAGGAGGAGGTGGTTAGAAGCGTCAGGTGTGTACAGTAAGTGGCATTTGGTGCAGAAGATGGAGCTGTCAGGTGGAAGGGACGGAAGGTTCTTGGGAGTGTGTGGAGAGGTGACTTGAACTAAGAATGGTTCCATGCCCACCTGGGCTATGATTCAGAAGAGGGCCTTTTCCTTTTGCTCCGCTAGGTAAAGGGTTGTCTGTTTACTTTTTGATAGTGTGTATTTTGAAACTTTAAAATTTTTATAAGTCCAGTTTATCTATTTTCTTTTATTGCTTATCCTTTTGATACCACATCTGAGAATCCAATTGGAAATTCCACTGTCATGAAGGTTTAGCCCCGTGTTGCGTTCCTTCCTTCCATCCATCTTTCCTTCCTTCTTTTCTGTTGTTCCTGTGACATATGGAAGTTCCTGAGCCAGGGATTGAACTTGCACTGCAGGGAGAGACCCAAGCCACAGCAGTGGCAATGCTGGGTCCTTAACCCACTAGGGTACCAGGGAACCTAGTTTTCTTTCTTTCTTTCTTTTTTTTTTTTTTTTGGCCATACTCAGGGCCTATGGAACTTCCCTGGTCAGGGATTGAATCTGAGCCACAGCTAGGGCAACACCAGATTCTTCACCACTGTCCCTGTGCTGCCACAGAGACAATGCCAGATCTTAACTTGTTGTGCCACAGTGGAAACTACCCACCCCCCATGTTTTCTCTTAAGAGCTTAGAATTTAGCTCTTACATTGAGCTGCTTGATCCATTTTGAGTTAGTTTTTATGTATGGTGTGAGGTAGTGGTCGAGCTTCACTCTTTTGCACATGAACAGTTTTGATTTCCTTGTCAAAGGATCTCTCTAACTATTGTGTGAAGAACAGCTAGGCGCAGGAAGGAAGCAGGGAGACTGATTTCCCATGTTAGGTGGTATTCTGTTTCTGAGAAAAGGTGTGCTGCAGTACCAACGAATCAAGGTAGGGGAAATGATTAGAATGCTACAACCGGAGGTTAACGAACCCGATTAGTGTCTATGAGGACGGGGGTTCGATCCCTGGCCTTGCTTAGTGGGTTAAGGATCCGGCGTTGCCATGAGCAGTGGTGTAGGTGGCAGATATGCTCAGATCTGGCATTGCTGTGGTTGTGGTGCAGGCTGGTGGCTGCGGCTCTGATCCGGCTCCTAGCCTGGGAACCTCCATATGCCATGGGTGCAGCCCTAAAAAGACAAAAAAAAAAAAAAAAAAGCCACAACTGGTATGGTCCCCTGGTGGTCTGGTGGGTTAGGACTCAGCACTTACACTGCTGAGGCCCAGGTTCAGTCCCTGGTATGGGAACTGAGATCCCATATCAAGTCACTGCATGCTGCAGCTAAAAAATTAAAAATAAAAGAAAAAAAAAAAAGGAAGCCACCACTGGATGGCCATTCCATTGTAGTTGTCATTGATTCAGGCAAAAATCATTACTGGATGTTAATGGGAAAGTTTCTTGAGTAACGGAATATTTATGTGGTCTCATATAACCTCTCCATGAGAAACTAATTATGAAGAGTAAAGAATGAACTTCGCAGTGAAAAAATCTGGCAGACACTGTCTTAATCAATAGTAGCCTCATCATTAATGGACAAGTAGACTTCCCAGGTCTCCTGATACAGTGCCTTGGGAAGGACACAATATCACTTTCGGGGTTTCCCACCCCAAATGCACACCCTGATGCTGAACATGACAAAATACCAGACAAACCCTTTTTTTTTTGTCTTTTTAAGGCTGCACCCATGGGATATGAAAGTTCCCAGGCTAGGGGTCGAGTTGGAGCTGATGCTTCTGGCTACAGCAACACCAGATCCACCTACACCACAGCTCACAGCGATGCCAGATGCCTAACCCACTGAGCGAGACCAGGGATCGAACCCCGGTCCTCATGGGTACTAGTTGGGTTCATTAAGCACTTAGCCACAATGGGAACTCCAGACAAACCTAATGTGAAGGACATTCTGCACAATAACTGACCCCAGACAGCCCAGGCAGACTGAGGAATGTTCCAGGTGAGAGGAGACTAAAGGGACAGGGTAGTGGAATGCAGTGTGTGTTCTGGGCTTTTCTTTGGATGTTTTTGGGACAGTGGGTGAAATCCAAGTAAGGCCTGTGGATTAGTGACATTATATCAAAGCTGGTTTCTCTATTTTGAGATGCTTTCCAACTGCAGTTGGAAAGAGAATATTCCTCTCTAAAGACACTCATGTTAAGTACATGGAGGCTGAAGGCATCGCATCTGTGTGGCAGCTTACTCGCTAATGGCTCTGAGAAGAAGTGTGCAAGAGAAAATGAGAAGGCCGATGTGGAAAGGTGTTGACACTGGAGGTGTCCAGTTTAAGGGCACCTGGAATTTTTTATACTATTCTGAATTTTTTTTTGCTAGTCTGACATTATAAAAATAAAAAGTCTTAAACAAAAAGAATCTTCCCCTTATTTATTTATTTTTTTGTCTTTTGTCCTTTTAGGCTCGCAGCAGCAGCATATGGAGGTTCCCAGGCTAGGGGTCCAATCGGAGCTGTAGTCGCCAGCCTACACCACAGCTCACGGCAACGCCAGATCCTTAACCCACTGAGCGAGGCCAGGGATCGAACTTGAGTCCTCATGGTTCCTAGTCAGATTTATTTCCGCTGTGCCATGATGGGAACTCCCAAGAATCTTCCCCCTTAAAAAAACATAACATACCCAAGGACCTCTGCACTGTCACCAACAGGGTGTTTGATGTGCTAGTTGGCTTTCTCTCCTGTCATGGCCACCCGGCTGTCCCCGGGATGGCCATCAGAGCACTCTTAAACAGCGCCAAGCTCCTGCCCCTCTCAGCCACCCTCCCTGCAGGCCTCTGGCAGCCTTTCTTCCTGAGCTGCTCGTACAAACAGGTCCTGTGTGGGGTATGTCCTGGGTTCCTGGTATTTAATCTTCACATTGGCCCTGATCTTATTTCTGTTTTATAGTTGAGGAAACAGGCTCAGAAAGAGGACATCAAGGCTAAGTTTGAAAGCGGGTGTGTCCTGCTCTGTTCTTGGGCTCTTTGCCTCCCCTTCCCCTGCATCTTGTTCTCTCGTTCAGTTGTTTCTCATCTGTCTTCCCAGCCTCAGCTCCTAATTGAGGGAAGGCCCTCATTCTGTTCTGCTCACTGGTGTGTTCCGAGGACCTGGCTCAGTGCCTGCCCTGTGGCAGGAACTCTGTAAATATCTCCCGGATGAAAGGCCATCATGAGGCTCAGCACACATAGTACACGCCCCTGGGGTTGAACCTCGGCTCAGATCCTGCTTCTGCTACTGAGAAGCTGTGTGACCTTGGATAAATTAACCTCCCTGGAATACATTTCTGAATCTATGAAATACAGATTCTACCTCTGCCTCATAGGGGTTGTGGTGACAGAGCTGACGCACCAGAGTGCTTATTGCAGTACCTGGCATTGCGTAGACACTCCGTCCATATTTACTGAATGAACACATGAATGAAAGTTTCAAGAGGCCTCCATCTCTGGGTGACCCTGGCTCCTCCTATAGCAGTGTTTATTGGGAGCAATATGGAGGAACCTACCTGGAGACTTTAACTTCTGTTTCAAACCACGTGGAACTGTTATCTATATATTTATTTGTGTATTTCCAGTGTCTCCCCCTCCAGTGTGTGCTGGGCTGGAGGGGAACCCTGCCTGCCTTGTTCAGGCTGCACCCCCGGCATGCCCACGGCTGTGGTTGAGAGTAGGCAGGCCTGCGTGCTGGTTGACTCAGCTCCTTTCACTTCCTGAAGTATTTCCTGGGGCTCCCCCTGTGCCAGGTCCTGTACTGGACACTGAGCACTTGCCTTCCTGCCCTTGATTTCTTCCCCAGGCCCCCAACTTGGCTATCGGTCAGGGCTCCCTTAGCCTGGTCCTTCCCCATAGAACTTGCCCTGGACTGCTCTCCTGGTCTTAGGAAGCCCTGTGCCCTCTGGCTCACGGCCCGTTCGGTACTTGACCTTTGAAATATGCTGCTGGGCAGCTCTGAAAGGTCCCATTATTGCAGCTCCTGCAGCAGATAAGTGAGTGCACAGAGGCCAGTCCAACCTCCTTTCCACACCTCATGTCTATTCCTGAATGGGACTGAAGAGGCTAAACTGCTCAAGAGATCTCTGCAGGGCCAGGTCGCTGGACACCTTGAAGCTGGGAGCCCGTAGTCCTATGCTTGCTTGACAGTAGGTGGCGCTGTCACACATTTTATGGGCAGGGAGGTGAAGGAGAGCAGAGCAATCTCGGTTTTATTCCCTAGTTTGACTTTAAGATGGGGGAAATCTTGGGCAATTGGACTAGTTTTCTGGAAGAAAAAGATTCTGAAAATGAGTTAAAAATTTCGATCAGGTTCTGTATCTGAATTTTGAGTTCTGCTTCTGTAAGGACTTGTCTTAGAGGTCAGAGTTTTGTTTTTGTTTTTGTTTTTTTTTTTGCTTTGTAGGGCCTCATCCGCGGCACATGGGAGTTCCCAGGCTCAGGGTTGAATTGAAGGTACAGCTACTGGCCTACATCACAGCCGCAGCAACTTGGGAAGATTTTTTTTTTTTTTTTTTAGTTTTGCCTGGAAATCCTGTGGGAAAGGCAGGTGAGGCTGAGAACCTAATTCTGTCTTTGTACGTGATCAGGAAGGTGGGCTCTAGCTGTGCCCCCTTCTCTGTGTCCCTGGGTGAGTAACAAGAGCACTTTGAGCCTCAGTTTCCTCATCTGAGGAGTAGAGATAAAAGTCCAGATGCCTGTGGGTTGTTGGGGTTGGGAATTGATGGCTATAAGGCACTTACCCTGTGCCCACTCCATAGAAAGCAGCACTGGGACTGGGCTGGTGGTCTTGGTGCTGAAGTTAGAGGTGGTGGGTGCCTCTGATGTGCTGCTCTGACTCAAGAGTTTGGTTGGGGAATGCAGGCCTCCTTATCATTGTAGGTTAGTGGAGCCAGCATCATAGAGCATCTGCTGTGTGCAGGGAGCCGGGATAACACAGATGAGTACCCCTAACCCCGCTTCTCTGACCTCAGAGGGGAAATTGTGTGATAGTCTTTCTGGAGATTCTGGCCTAGGTGCTCAGGGGACAGGGATGGAGAGGAATCTGGTCTGCCTGGGCGACTTGGTGTAGGTATCATGGAGGAGGTGACAATGGGATTTCTTTAGGGGAGGACACATGGGAAGGGCATGTTTAGCCGAGAGCATAACCTAGGCAAAGGCATGGCAATGGGAAATCTTCAGGTGTGGCAGAGGGTGGGCTCGGGGTGCAAGGACTTCACTCTAGGCCCCTGGGTTCAGGGTGGGTCTACAGGGATGACTTCTAAGTCAGCATCCACTCTGCTGCAGTGTGGTGAGATATGCACCACAGAGCTTCCCAGTGGTTTTTCTCAGAGCTCAGCTTTCAGCCTTGAACTGTAATAAAAGGAAAGTGGTGGATCCAGTAAAGCTGCTGTTCATGGTTATCCTGCCGCCTGCGCTTCCCTCGATGTCTCCTTTCCTTCTCCAGGCCGGGTGCCTCCTCCCTTCCCCCCTAATGCACTCCCTGTCCAGCTGCTCCCTTGGGCAGAGGGCTGGCCCTGCCCGCCTTGGCCTTTTATCTCCAGATGCAGAGGTTGCAGGCCACTGCAGGAGCTGGGCCCTGAGGCCTTGCTTTGAGCCTCCCCTGCTCTCTTTTCACCATCTGGGGACCCTACCCAGCAAGGTTACCTTTGTCAAAGCATGTTTGAAAGTCCCAGGGTTTTATCTGGAGGACCATCCACCTGAAGTTTCCAAGACTTTTAGCTTAACTCAGCAAACAAACGGGACCCCAGTTGTTGTGACTTCTGGTCCCTCTGTCATTTCTTCCCAGCGCTTGATCGCCTGCAGTGCATGCTGTGCTCAGGGGCTCTTTCATTGAGGTCAGCGTACATTCCAACCTGGGGCCCCTCAAGTTGATTCTCTCTGCTGCATCTGACTTTCTGTGAAGGGCCCGCATGGGCTGAGGCCACATTGGATCTGCTCTGACGGGACAGTGCCAGGGGAGTTGGGCTCAAGACGACTGCCTAAGTCCAGATGGGGAAGGGGGGGTCCTACCAGTGGGAGGACCCTTGAATTTTAGAGTTTCGAGGTGAAGAATGGACCAGATGCCTATGCCCCAGCCATGCAACAGGGTCGCTGGAGCGGACGGCAGGGCAGAGGTGCAGTGTTGGGCTGCAGAACAACACGTTGGTGTTCAGCCTCGACACTGAACAGCCATTAAATGGAAAAGAGGCCTGTGTCCCTCCCTTGGCAGCCACACTGGCTGCTGTCTCAGCACCTCACAGAGCAGCTTTTGTTCGGGGTCCTGAGTGTAAAATTGGAGTGGCAGGTTGTCCGCATGCACATTTCGAATTTCCTGGCTTTCATCAGTTGCGCCACTCAAACGACAGTATTTAATCCCAAATGTTTCCTTCACTTCCCCTCCCCCTCCTGTTTCATAAGCAAGAGGGCTTTCCCCCTTTCCTCTCCAGCAGACTTTGCTTCCATTCCTTTAACCACAGGGGAAAGTATATTTGTGATTTTTCTCCTATGCATTTGCAATTACACAAAATCCTCCTGGACTTTCCAAGGGGACTTTCTTAGGAGAACCTGACGTCCTGGCACCTGGTTTGATGTGCCCTTCTTGCTGATTTCTCCACCACCACCAACCATTTCATAAGGGAGAATTAAACACATTTTACCTCACAGGTCAGTTGGTGTAGCAACTACTCCATGCCATTTTATCCTGTTGGATGTGGCTAGGGTCACACTGCCTATTGATTTTTCTGGTATAGGGATTTTTCCTCCCACTTTTTTTAAAAAATGAAAGTATAGTTGATTTACAGTGTTGTGCCAATTTTTGCTTGTATAGCAAAGTGACCCTGTCACCCACACACACACACACACACACACACACACACACACACACTCCCTTTCTTGTATTATCTTCCATCATGGTCTATCCCAAGATACTGGATATGGTTCCCTGTGCTATAGAGTAGGACCTCATTGCTTATCCATTCTAAATGTAATAGTTTGCATCTACTCACCCCAAACTCCCAGTCCATCCTCCTCTGCCCTCACCTAAGCAACCACAAGTCTGTTCTGTATGTCTGTGAGTCTATTTCTATTTTGGAGATAGGTTCATCTGTGCCATATTTGAGATTCCATATGTAAGTGATAGCATATAGTATTTTCTTTTTCTGACTGATTTAACTTAGTTTGATAGTCTCTAGTTGCATCCATGTTGCCACAAAGGCCTTAGTTCATTCTTTTTTTATGGCTGAGTAGTATTCCACTGTATATTTACCACATTTTCTTAGTCCCTTCATCTGTTGATGGGCACTTAGGTTGTGGTATAGGGATTTTCGTGGTAGTCATTTTATTTTATTTTAAATTTTATTGGAGCATTGTTGATTTACAATGTTATATTACCTTCAGGTTTACAGTAAAGTGGATCAGTTGTGTGTGTACGTATATCCATTCTTTTTTCCCATGTAGATTATGGTAGTCATTTTTTAAAAGTGGATAAAGACGTGAGACATTTATTTCACTGAAGAAAATATGCAACTGGTAAACAAGCACATGAAAAGACGTTCCAAGTTATTAGCCATCCGGGATATACAAATTAAGTGCATGATTAGATATCACCACACACCTATTACAATAGCTAAAATAACAAAACCTGATGATGGAGTTCCCGTCAAGGTGCAGCAGAAAGGAATCTGATTAGGAGCCATGAGGTTGTGGGTTTGATCCCTGGCCTCGCTCAGTGGGTTAAAGATCTGGCGCTGCTGTGAGCTGTGGTGTAGGCCACAGACACGGCTCGGATCCCGCGTTGCTGTGGCTGTGGCATAGGCTGGCAGCTGTAGCTCTGATTTGACCCCTAGCCTGGGAACCTCCACATGTCGCAATTGCGTCCCTTAAAGGGAAAACAAACAAGCAAACAAACCCCCAAAAACCTGATGACGTTCCTGTCCTGGCTCAGTGGTAATGAACGTGACTAGTATCCATGAGGACGCGGGTTTGATCCCTGGTCCCACTCAGTGGGTTGAGGATCCAGCATTGCTGTGAAGTGTGGTGTAGATCCAGGCCAGGGCTTGGATCTGGCATTTCTGTGGCGTAAGTTGGCAGCTGCAGCTCCCATTCTACCCCTAGCCTGGGCACTTCCATATGTCTCAGGTGTGGCCCTATGGTAGTCATTTTTTAAAAGAATGATTTGTGCTAGGCAGGAGAATTAGCCACCTAGAATTTAAAAATTGAAGTTTCTTTTTGTTTCATGGTAACTTTGCAGAGTAATTGCGGAGCCAAGAAGCCTTTGTGAAACAGCAGACGGATTCCGATAACTTCCTGTTTGGCTTTTCTAACGAGTAGATACCGTATGTGTGTAAAGTCACTGTTTGCATCTTACGCAGTTCACTAGAACATCCCAAGTCAGGTTTCCTATAGAGAAAGTGTGTTGTCCCTAGGTGAGGCACTTGGGAGTGAGAGGGAGCAGGTGTGACACCTTCTTGTGTCTCAATTATGGCTTCTTGGTGTGTGCACCAATTATGGCTTCATGGATTCTGTCACCTGAGCAGGATCTGATATTTGGCTGGGACCCCTGTGGGCTGTGGATCGGTCAGTTTTGTGTGTAGACGTGGCTGGGCTGCAGTACTCAATTATTTGGCCAGAAACCAACCTGAGGGTCATCGAGAAGGCTTTTGGTGCTGGTGGCCAATCAGTAGGCTGTGAGCTACCCGGATAATCTGGGTGGGCCTTGTCCACTCAGGCGAAAGACTTGAGAGCAAAAGCCGAGGTTTTCCTGCCACGAGGAATTCTGCTTGAGCGTGCGCTTAAGCTATGTAAGAGGACAGCAGTCCCAGGCCACCGGAGGTCTGTGAAAATCAGGAATGAACTTCTCTGTGTCTCTCTAGGACCTTCTAGGAATCCTGAGTTGTTTTCCAACAAGCATGTGTGTGTGTGTGGTGGAGGGCCTGATATACGTGATACGGATACACAGGACATGCGTTGCTGCACATGTGCTCTGCTGGCTGGTGTGCCCGTTTCACTGGGAAGCAGCCACCACACCTGAACACCTGAATTCACGGCCACAGGCAGAGGGTTCCAGGAGAGGGTGCAGTAAGGAGTGGACTTCTGGGATGAACCACGGAACTTCTTATGGGCAAGGGATAAATAAATACTGACTGATTATCCCAAGATGTATGGTAGAGGCAGGTGGCATTGTGTCATGCAAAGAAACACAGAAGTTGTTCAGGTGGGTTGTGTGGTCCCGTCCCCCACCCCTCCCAGCAACAAGGAAGCAGGTTAGCCTTCTGAGCTTCAGGTGTAAAATGGGTCAATGTGGTACCTGCCTTCAGGATTTTGAGGAACAGCTGTGTTGACACAGGTGAGGCCCTAAGAAATATCCCCCCCCTTTGGGACACAGCATAAAGACAGGTACTTTCATTATTAAGATGACGGTTTCCTGCTCTGTGACTGTGGGGCCCAAGCCCCAGCTTTGCCACACACAAGCTCTGTGGCTTTAGGCAAGTTCATAACATCTCTGAGCCCAATAAGTAGAGGAAGGGAGGACCTGAGCTGTCTCAGCCTTGCTTTAGTGACCAAGGTAAGGATCTAAAACTGGGGGTTCTCGCTGTGGCGCAGCGGAAACGAATCTGACCAGCATCCGTGAGAATGGAGGTTAGATCCCTGGCCTCGCTCGGTGGGTCAGGCATCCGGCATTGCCTTTGACTGTGGTGGAAGTCACAGACGTTGGCCTGGGTCCTGCTTTGCTGTGGTTGCGGTGTCGGCCGGCAGCTGTAGCTGATTCAGTCACCAGCCTAGAAACTTCTCTATGCCATAGGTGTGGCCCTTAAAAAAAAGATATTGAACTGTACATGGTGTGCTGCCCAGCCTCAAACCCCGGGAAGCCCTGGACTAGCCGCCTGCTCACGGTGCTGGCTACATGGTTTTCGTGCTGTCAGGGCTGGGCCACGTGAGGGAGCGAGGTCCCACACTGAGCGTGAGGTGGTGCCGCCCAGCCCTGCATGTGTATGACCCTGAGAGTGCCCACCACCTTGAATTGTGCACCCTAGGCCCCTTGCTCCTCTCACCCAAGTCCTGGCTCTCATTTTGCCCTATAATTGCCATATCAGCTTTGCCAGGTAAGGGCATGGGCCCCTGTTGCCGAGCAGGACAGAAGCTCGTGGAGACGACAGCCCTGCCCTGGCCTCTGGGCTGTGTGAGCTCTTGGAAGCGGCTGCCCCTTGTTCGTCTCATGTGCTTACACACAGTACCTGGCACACAGTAGGAGCTACATAAATGCTTACAGTGGAGTGAAGGAAGGTTCAACTCTGGCAGGGTTCCCCATGATTGAGGCCGTCCGCTTCAGCTGGTATTAGCAAGGGCTTCATTGTGAAGAGAGGGCTGATAAGCCATTTTTATCCTTGTCCCGGGGAGAGCTTTGTCGGAAGGAAGCAAGCTCTCTCCCACTGAGGGTGAGTGCGCCTTCAGATTCAGACAGAAGGTCGTGTATTGTGTGAGTCCATTTATGTGGCATGTCCAGAGGAGGTAAACCTGTGGAGACGGGGGTCGTCAGGACCTAGGAGGAAAAGAAAGGGATGGGGAGAGACTGCTGATGGGTAGAGGTTTCCTGCGGGTCGGGGCAGTGCCTTGGAATGAGGCGGAGATGATAGCTGATGAATCCTGTGAGTGTACTAGATGCCACTCAATTGTACATTTAAAAGTGGTTGAAGTGGTAAATTTTGTGTTATTTGTATCTTACCACACACACACACACAAGCTGGATTTGGCAGGACTCTTCTGGTGTGTGTGACAGAAACAAGATTCAGGTGGACGGTCCGTTAGTCGGCTCATGGAGTGGAAGCGGGGGTGGGTCCGCTGGTGGCAGCATGCCAGGTCTCCACTGTCCTTTGGAATGAAGGTTGCTTAGCAGTGTCACAGCTTTTCATAGGATCTCCGTCTGTGTCTTCTTCAGACTCCCTTCCAAAGCCTTCCAGATGCCTACAGAAGCCTGGCCCAGATGGCAGTATTTACCAAAGACACTAAAGCCCCAATGTGGGGATGTGTTTGGGGTGAGGAGGAGGCAGATAGGGACCCAGCACACCTGGGAAAATCAGCTGTTTGGAAGGGGATCGTGGGGAGATGCTTCTAAAATTAAGCCTGTGTGTTCATGCTCAGATGAGACGATGGGGTAGGTCCCTATAGGACAGCCCTGCCGCCCACTGGGTTTTCTGGAGAACTGGGCAATTGACGGATATCTTGGAGCCACGTAGACGTACAGTTCTGAGCATCTGAGCCAGTGTGACACCACAGCATGGGGCATGTGTGTGTGGGTGAGGGTTCTGCAGCTTTGCAAGTCCATAAGCAACAACTACACAGTGGGTCCTGCAGGCTGATGCTCTAGGTGATAAAATACCTGTTCAGCTTTTGACTCAAAGCCGGTGGGGGATCTCCTTGCCTGATCCCCAAAGATAGTTTCACCTACTGTTCAGGAAAAAGACTCCGAGAGCTCTAAAACAAATAAACAGAAAACTCAGCTTCAGACATGATTGGTGTCCTGGGGAGTTTCCTTTCCCAACCTTAATTTGGGGATTAATATGTTTTAGAAGTTATTTGGCTGCTGTTGTGTGTATGTATGTGTGTACATGTGTGTGCATGTGTGTGTAAGAAAAGCACTAGGAAGAAAACCTTCCTCTGAAACCTGCACTCCACTAGATTTCCTCTCTGTACCTTGAGCGTAGTGGGGCCTGGGGCCTATCAGCCCTCAGTCTTCTTTGAAGCCAGATTTGAAAGAATGAAAGGGAACTGGGCCACCCCGAGACTTGTTGCCATAGTGTCTCTGTGCCAAGACTCTCCTCTTCTGCGTATGTTGAATGTTTCAACATTAACCCAAAGTGATCTTGCTTAATAGAATACAGAGGCAAAAGCTGGGTGCTTTCTGATTTCCAGCTTCAGCCCTTTTTTTTAATGCTGACTAAGATATGATAACTCATTGCTCTCTCCCATCAGTTCCTGTTCCTGGAGGGAGGAGTCAGGGCTGTGCAACTTTCTCTTCTGAATTTATTAATTTTATTTATTTTTATTTTTTTTTGTCTTTTTTTGTTGTTGTTGTTGCTATTTCTTGGGCCGCTCCCTCGGAATATGGAGGTTCCCAGGCTAGGGGCCAAATCGGAGCTGTAGCCACCAGCCTACGCCAGAGCCACAGCAACGTGGGATCCGAGCCGTGTCTGCAACCTACACCACAGCCCACGGCAACGCCGGATCGTTAACCCACTGAGCAAGGGCAGGGACCGAACCTGCAACCTCATGGTTCCTAGTCGGATTCGTTAACCACTGCGCCGCGACGGGAACTCCTGAATTTATTAATTTTAATTTCAAGTTATGGATCACCAAACACTTTTTGTAATGATTCCTAAATTCCTATGACCCAGTAGGAGGTATTAGTTATAAGTGAATTTCTTTTTTGTTTTTTTGGGGGGAGTCTTTATTACTTTATAGAGTATACAGGCTATAAGAATATATTTTTAGGGTTAAAGATCAAATGATTCTGAAGTTCAGAGCAAAAGGTGCTGCTCCTTCCCTCCCCAGGGAATCACCCTAAATGGTTTCAGTGCTTCCTTCCAGGTACCTTCCTAGGCAAGCACCTGGATGTGTATATATCGTAGTACTTTTGTCATTTAATGCCACATTCAATGGCAACCAATATTCAATGCGTAGAATAATTCCATGCATATTTATGGGTTCAGCTAGTATTTCTGAGCACCTGCCGTGTTCCGGGTGTGATACTAAGAGCTGCAGATTCAGTAGTGAGCCGTCACACAGCTCACAGGCTGTGGACATGTGCTGGGACTTAGTTTCCCCTCCATTTAAGAGAATATCTAGGCATTCCCTCCATGGCCATTCTTATATGTCTGCCCTGTACTCTTCAGTGGTGAGAGATAAGATTGAATTTTGATGGACAGAAAATGAGTTCCAGTTGATTTTCCATTGTAAAAAACAAAGCCATGAAGGTCTTTTGGAGCACCTGCGTGTTTTATAAGATTAAAAGATTCTTTTGGCAGCAAGTCATTTCACACTGAGCCTCCCCTAGAGGAAACTCCCGTTTGAGTACTTTGTTATAGTTTTCAAAACAGAGCCTTCAAGTACAAGTTCTCATTGCGTGCTGACTACAAGCTTGGGAAGCAGGTACTGAGAGTTATGCAGTTATACGGATGAGGAAACTGAGACTCAGAGAGGTCAAGAGATTGGGCCAGGGCCCATAGCTCAGAAGCAGCAGGGCAGAGCCTTGAGTTCAGGCTTTATGATGCTTATTACCTGAGAATGTTCCGTTTTAACCCTGTCTGGAATCCAGCTTCTCTGCTCGTGGTTCGATCTGTGCCCATGAGTGTATCTCTGGGAGTCCTCAGGAATCTGAAGAGTAAGCATATAGCCGTCTCCCACCTCCGACAGAAAGCTGGGCCTTTTCCCTTCAGGTCGCACGGGCAGCTTCATACTTGGAGCAAGGGGTTTTCCTGCTCCAGGGGTGCTAAGTTGTGACTCCCTCTGCACGTTGTACTATCAGTGTCTGAACAGCTTCCAAACGTCCCTTGTCGACATCTCCCACCGCCCTAACCCCTGGAGAAGAGAAGACCGTTCCAGAGGACGAGAGATGCCCTTGAATCATTTTGTCAGGCGCATGTCACTCTGCTTGAATTATTTTTCTTAAAGCCGAATACTTTCAATAGTCCAAGGCAGAGCGTCATTTGTGAGAGTTCTTTGACATGTTGCTGTTTTAAAAATTAAGTACATGGAGTTTGCAGAATGGACACGGCCTTTCAGTTTTTTAATTTAAGATTTAAAAAGTGCTTTCACGCTGTAATCCCTGGGGGACAGGAAAGGCTGTTTGTTCTGTCCCCGGCCTCCAGGAAATCTGGCTGAGACCACCTACGGGAAATTAGCCTGAGACCTCAGCCTAGCTGGGAGGCGACAGCAGCGCTTCTCGGCACCGAGGCACTGTGGCTCGTATTCGTGCTGCATAATCTAATCTTTCAAGGATATTTTCCTCTGGAGAGGCAGTGAGCTGAGTAACTAAACAGACACAGTGCTGCTAATCCCTCTTTCCGCAGTTTGAAGGTTTTAACTCCTTGCCTTCTGTTTTAAGGCAGTGTGCTCAAAGTGTGCAGTTTGGATCAACACCAGAATTTTATAAAAAGCATTGGTTTTGTACTCTGTGCTGACACAGTGTAGTGTCCCTGCACCTGCTGTGTGTCTGGACTGCTTTAAGGGCCTAAAGTAGGGTAACTTGCTTACTCCTGCCCTAGGAGGTGCATTCTGTCATTATGCACAGAGATGTTGGGTAACTTGCTCAAGGTCATACAGTGAGGTGGGGGTGTGGGCTGGGATTCATACCCAGGCCCACTGCTTCAGAGTCCACGCTTTTTTTTTTTTTGACCTTTTAGGGCTGTACCTGCAGCATATGGAGGTTCCCAGGTTAGGGGTCTAATCAGAGCTGTAGCTGCCAGCCTACACCACAGCCACAGCAATGCCTGATCCGAGCCACATCTGCAACCTACACCACAGCTCACGGCAACACCGGATCCTTAACCCACAGAGCAAGGCCATGTGGGAATCGAACCTGCAACCTCATGGTTCCTAGTTGGATTCATTTCCGCTGCACCACGACTGGAACTCCTGGAGTCCACACTCTTGACTCCCATGATCCTTATTAAAGCGGAAGAGCTCGGAAGAACTGAAATGTCTGCCTCGTCAATTTTCATTCATTTAATTGTTCATTCATTCGTTCGTTCACTCACTCACTCATTCATTCATGTACTTCTTTGTTTGCACTCGCACCTGCGCTGTATGAATGCCAAGGTGATTTAGATAGAGGCACTCACTGGCCTGCCATGAATTGGCAGCCAGACATGGAAATGAATCAACCTGGAAATAATTATGATGCAGTGAGTAGAGGGCAGCAGTAGCTGTGCAGGGGCAGGAGGGGCCAGTGGAATGAGGGAGCATTGAACTCAGATGGAAGCAGGGAAAATCAGGAAGCCTTTTCCAGGTGGATGGGGCACTTGGCGGGAAGGGATGATGATGGGATGCACTCGGGGTGAAGAGAGTGGCGCATGCAGTTCCTTTTGGGAAACTCTTGGGGCATGTGGTCAGCGTGGAGGGCTGCGAGAGAGAGAGCAGAGCAGAGGCAGAGAGGAGCCTGGACTTGATGAGTGTTGCCTAGGTAGCATTTTTTTTTCTTTTGTCTTTTTGTTGTTGTTGTTGTTGTTGCTATTTCTTGGGCCGCTCCCGCGGCATATGGAGGTTCCCAGGCTAGGGGTTGAATCAGAGCTGTAGCCACCGGCCTACGCCAGAGCCACAGCAACTCAGGATCCGAGCCACGTCTGCAACCTACACCACAGCTCACGGCAACACCGGATCGTTAACCCACTGAGCAAGGGCAGGGACCGAACCTGCAACCTCATGGTTCCTAGTTAGATTCGTTAACCACTTCGCCACAACGGGAACTCCTAGGTAGCATTTTTAATCAGAATCTTCATTAAAAAAATGTAGGCCTGGTGAATACTTCCATTAGGTCTGGTCACTCAGCAGCTTAGGAACCAACACTTCTGGTGACACATAGGGGGAGTAGGGTATCCTTGCTGAAACCGTAGGATGTAGGACTTTATTTCTGCAGAACCAGAATTTCTCACCTGCTCATCAAAATATCCACAGTATGCCACTGATGATGGCTTCTGAATAGCTCAGGAGCTGTTGCCATGTGGCTCAGACAGCTTCCTCCACCTCCCTCTCTAAGTAAGGCCCTGCCCCACAGGACACAGATCACAGGAGCAGGTTCTTGATCCTCATCCATCACAGTGTGACTACCAGCTGGTGCAGGATGTGAGTGCAGTTCCAGCTGGTTCCATCCCAGTGGTGGCAGACAAACCATCCTTGCATTTTTGCTCTGTAGCCCCAGTCCCAGGGCAGCACACAGAGAGACCCCAGCAGAATGCCCCTCTCTCCAAGCTCAAGCTGTTTCCTCTGGCTCAGCAGAGCCAGTGCTGAAAGTGTTGCTCAGCTAGCTGGGTTCGGAAGGGCTCTGCAGTGGGGAACATGGCAAAGGTATTTGGAGCTGCAAATTCCTGTTCACTGTGTTGAAAGGTGCACAGTGTTTCACTGATTACTTCCAAATGTGGGGCCCTCCTTCCTCGCCTCACCTGAGCTCCCTGTCAGCTTCCTCCTGTCAGAACTGCGTTGGTTGGAGCTGGGTGTCCTTTCCTCACCACCTCCCCTCCCCTGCCCCCCACACCCCCATCTGGAGTTTGGAGTAAGTTCTAAGGGCACCTCATTAACAACTTAGATTTCTTGTGACTGCTTCTTTCTTCGTTTGTTTGCTTTCAAGCTTCCTCTTAAATAACCACATACAGAGAGGCCCTGTTTGTTTTTCTTGCCTAGCGTCTCCCTGCCAGTCAGTTCTTCACCAAACAAAGGCTGTGTGATCCCCAGGCCTGCCAGGACTGAAGGGAAGTGGGGAGCTTTTCAGGAGGGAGAGGATTCCAGCAGACACACCTGCTCTGGGGAAAATGGCTCATTTGGAAGGGCTATTTGCCAGATGACGGTGCAGAGGGAAACAGCATACCTTTATGGCCAGAATGACTCCATCTCGTAGATTAGCAACCTGACACAGTTAGTTGCTCAGGGTTACACAGTACCTTGTACAGATGGAATGTGAAACCAGAGACATCCAGTGGAAATATAAATGAGCTCATGTATAATTTTAAATTTTTGGTAAGTACATTATAAGGAGTAAAAGTGAAATTAATTTTAATAATATACTTTACTTAATATATCCAAAATAGTATCCTTTCAACAGGTAACCAACATTAAAAATATTAGTGTTTGGGCTGAATGTTTGTGTCCCCCCAAATCCATTGCAGTGATATTTGGAGGTGGCAGCTTTAGGAGGTGATTAGGGTTAGATGAGGTCATGCGGGTGGGCCCCCTTGATGGCATCAGTGTCCTTAGGCGAAGAGGAAGAGATCAGAGCTCGCTCTCCTCCACGTGAGGACCCAGCGAGCAAGTCAGCAGATGCTGCTAACCAGGGCCCGTGGTGTGAAGCATTGTTGGATGTTTACCTGTGTGCCGCTGTGTGTCTGCAATACAGGATGAGCTGAGCCTCTTGATTTTGAGAAAGCTTAAGCTGTGAGATGAGTTCAAGGTAAACCTCAAGCCTGTCTATAACTGTATACATGCATTTTTATAATCTAGGTGGTGAAGTTAATTTCAGACTGTTCCCTCCTCAAAGACAATGGAGAACATGGATCTGTAAGCCCTTAGTCTCTTGCTTTTACTTGGTTAGGGAAACCTTTTTTTTTTTCCTTCTCTAGAACATTTGTATTTTAATAGCAAAATATTACACTGCAACAATGGATAAATATTGAAAGCATATAATAAAAATACTAAGTGATCCTTGGAGGCAAATGTGCATACATGTGGATTAGTAGTTTGTACAGAATGTGTAATGTAACCGTATTGTTTTCCATGCTAATGAAATACATCAGTCACTGAAAAAATTTTTTTCAAAAAGAGCTTAGTTCTTTATGTGAACTTCTCTTACCTTAGTTTATAAATTTGGACAGCAAGGAAGTAGGGAAATAGAAGAAGAGGAAAAAAGTTAAAACACACTGCTTGTTCTGATGCTGGAATGCTGCTGAGCGTGACATCGCTTTTGGAATGGGACAATTCTCCTTGCACATTTAGTTTTCTTTCTGTTCTTAATTTAAGAAGCACATGGATCAGATCCAGAGTGGGAATGAGGGAAACTGCAAAGAACAAGCCCACCGTGGTCCCTGCTTGTGTGGGGGCTCCGAGGGCAGTGGGGAGGCAAGTGAATCCTGCAGAACCACAGTGGAGTTGGGATTACAGAGGGAGCACAGCGTAAGGGGGTTTGTACACAGGGGCCCAAACTGGAAGGGGTGGTCTCTGGGAATTGATGCTTGTGCTGAGACCCTGAAGTGGGAGGAGTTGGCCAGGTGAAGAGCAGACAGGGGGCCAGGGTGTTGGCAAGCAGAGGGAACAGCATATGCAAAGGCCTTGAGACTAGAAGAAACCTGGGAACTTTTTTTTTTTTTTGGTGTTTTTGCCTTTTCTAGGGCTGCTCCCATGGCATATGGAGGTTCCCAGGCTAGGGGTCTAATTGGAGCTGTAGCCGCCGGCCTACGCCAGAGCCACAGCAACGCGGGATCTGAGCCACGTCCGCGACCTACACCACAGCTCACGGCAACACTGGATCCTTAACCCACTGAGCGAGGCCAGGGACCGAACCCGCAACCTCATGGTTCCTAGTTAGATTCATTAACCACTGCGCAACAACGGGAACTCCGAGCCTGGGAACTTTTACCCCAGTCTGTGCCCCAGGTGTAAACTGGCAGAGGAGACCGTCTGTGGGAGCTCCTGGCTGTGAAAGGAGCCCTGTCGCCACCTAGCTGCCCAGCAGCAGGCACAGCGCCCACCGTTGTTCAGGTTGTTAGAAGCCAAGTGAGAGTTTCTGTCTCTGAAACCAGACCTGACTGGTGTCTGTCGGGGGTTCCTGAGGGTGGCATGGGGGAGGAGTACCGCACACTTGGGGCAGAGCTTGTTCTGCATTTGGCAATGCCCTCAGCCCTTTGTGTCTGCTGTACTTTTCAGCTCTTGCTACATAGATTTAGCTTAATGTTGAGGGCATATTCTATTTCTTTTCTGCCGTAAGCATGCCTCCTTTTTCTTTCTACCAGAATTCTGACCAACTCCAGGGGACCCAGCCCTAGCCCCATCTATGTCAGAGATTGGCAAACTACCACCTAGGGTACTGCCACTCTTTAAATAAAACTTTATTGGCACACAGCCACACCCCCTCGTGGATGGCTTGTCCCTGAGTACTGTTGCATTACCATGGCAGTTGAGTAGTGGTGACAGAGACTGCATGGCTCATGGAGCTGGGTCCTTTACTACTGGGTCCTTTACAGAAGCAGCTTGCCAACCCAGGTCTGCGTCCGTGGCTATGGGCATGTCCCCTCACCTCCCATCTTCCGTTTCAGCTGGTGCAGGGACCTAGACTGTAGGGTGTCGGGTAAGGTACGCAGCTTCTCTCAATCTCAGTTCCTGATCTGCATGCACTTTATGTACATTATTTAACTTACCCTTCACAGCAGCCCATGAGGTAGGTTCTGGCATCATCTTGACACTGAGGAAAAGGAGGAACAGAGAGGGCCAGTATCCCACCCTTAATCACACAGCTTGAACATGGTGGAGCCAAGATTGGAATCCTTAACCTTAGAATCCTGGAGTTGAGGGCTGGCGGGTGTGGGCAGGAGGAGGATAGCTCTTCAGATTCCTGTGGATTGCTGATCCTAACGAACATTCATGTTTGGAGAGTGAGCTCCTCCACATCTGTGGTCCTGTCCCTTTTACCTGTAGCGTAGTGTAGGGTTGAGCATGCAGGCTTGGAACCCAGCTGTCTAGGTTGAAACTTCTGTTCTGCGTACAGAGCCTCAGTTCCCCCATCTGTCTAATGAGAAAATAAGGTTAGTAACTCATAGTTAAGTACTTGGTACACAGTAGGTGATTAGTAAAACTATCCGTTAGCAGAAGTTCCCTCATGGTTCAGTGGGTTGAGGATCTGGCATTGTCACTGCTATGGTGTGGGTTCAATCCCTAGCCTGGGGAACCTCTGCGTGCCACAAGTGCGACTTCAAAACACAACAGAACTGTCCATTATCATTTACTCAACACCACCCTTTGCCAAAGGGAAAAATACAAACTTCAACACAACCATTTGGTGACTAAATTATTAAAAAATAACTGAGAGGAGAAGTGAAAACCATTGCATGGGTTCTAGTGGGGATAGACCCTTGACGCGAGAATCCCAGTTTTGTTCAGTTTAGTCTTGATCCGAGAGGTGCCTTTGTTATTTTGGATGAGGAAAATGAGGCTTGGAGAGGAACGTTCTCTAGCTGTGGTCCTGGTCAGCGAGTGGCAGGTGCGCACTCTCTCTGGAGCCCACAAGGGTGTGCAGCCTGCCGCCGTGGCCAGTCCCAGTCCCACCAGCCAGTGGCCAGCAGTGCAGAATCCACGGTGATTTTACACTTTCTCTTCTAGTAAGTGGCAAGTCAGGACCACAAGGGGAGTTTCAGCTGGGCCTGAATCAGAGCCCCGAGCAGCCGGGTTTACAATCTGAGGCCAGGGTTACTGGCTCAGACCTCATTTTTTTGGCCTATGAATTTCTACTGAGTCAGTTAAATACCAAATGAATCTATTTCAGTGAAAATGCTTAGAGGCAGGGAATTTAATTACTCAATAATTTTTTTCTTTTTTCTTTTTTACTATTGAAATTAATTAAAAAGTAATTTTGAAAACGTATGGCTGACACTCTGCCAGGAACATGTCACGTGTAAAGTTATCCCTCTCTACATCACACATTCATAAATCCTGGCTGGTCATCTGTTTTCGTAAGACCATTTGGAGTCCACCTTTAGGGACTTTTTTCCCAAGCAAATTAAGATTTGTAACTTTTCCTTGGGAAAGAAAATCCTGATGGGTATATATACAATGCAAGCACACATATACACATACATAGCACATATACGTATGAATGTGTATGCGTATTATCTTGGCGTTGTTTTAAAGGTAGCAAGTAGTGAGTGATCAAAAATGGCTAGATGTCAAAGGCAGTAATACTGGTTTAAATACTGGCTCTTAAATCATAACGTCCAATTGACATCAGAACTGATCTGAACTTTTGGGTCATTTCTTTGTTTAAAATGTTCTCCCACCGACTGCATAAGGTATGTGTACTCATGAAAAAGATGCACCTCCGTTTCTTCAACTGCCAAATACAACCCCTGTTAAATGTGATGTATTTCTTTCCCGTGTATATACATTTTTTATGTGCTCCTAGTTAGTACATGTAAGTAGAATTTTGTATTCTAACACAACCCCTGTTCAAGGTGATGTTTCTTTCCAGTGTAAGTATATTTTTATATATTCCTGGTTAGTAATGTAAGTACAGTTTTGGATTTTGCTTTTTCACTTCAAATTATATTATATAAACGTTTCCCCAGGCATTATGCAGTCTTTAAATTACTTTTGGTGACTGCATAGTATTTCATTCATTGGATACTGAGGCTAATTAACCACACTTTGAGGCTGATTGTGACTTTTCAGTATCACCAGTGAAACCCAGCCATGAACAGCACTTGGTAAAAGTTTTGCTACTGAGCACCTGGTTAGCACAGGCTGCCTATCACACCATCCTCTATTTCCTTGGTCACACACTCATTAGCAGTAGCTTTTCTTGCCTGCTTATCTGTACTCCCTCTAGAAGCAAAGTGTTGAGGAGCAGGTTCTCTTGGTGTGGCCCACTGGGATGTCATGGTGGCCTCAGTCAGAGTGGATCACCTGTCTCAGGTAGGGCATGGGCCAGAGACCACTGCCTGGATAGGAACCCGCCTCTGGGAGGTGTAGGGACAGTGCTCAATTTTGTGTAGCTCCAAGACTGCTCTAAAAAAATAAAGGCTATTAATTAAAAACAAAACCCAGAACTTTTCCAGTCTGTTCAGGATCTTAAAGGCTGCAGTACTAAGAGAAGAACTTCTCCGATATTTGCCACAGACAGGCCCAGGGAAACTGGATGAGTGTGTAAAAGGCTCACCCCCTGAGATGTCTTAGGGTGCATGCAGTTTGCAGCTCCAGGGTGAGGAGTGGGAGCTAGGAGGTGTGCGGGGTTGCCACCTCTCCCTCCAGTGCGACTCTTCAAGGGTCCTCCCTCTTCTCCACACCACAGTTCACAGAGTCCTGCCTTTCCACAGCTCACCGGCCTTGACTCTGGCTTGTTTTGCCATGTAGATGAAATGCTTTGCTCCAAAGGAAAATTATACAGTGTAAACATTTATTCAGAAAAATGGTTTGCAGTGTTACCTCCCTGGAGTGCTTGGCCAAGAATGAAAGCCTGGTACAAACGCCTGCTGGCGTGGACAGGAAGTGGAGCCTTCTGCTCAATATATTTTCAGCTTTTATGAGGCAGCTTTAGTGGAAACATGTCAGCCTCTTGCCTGAAGCCCCAGAGTGCAGGCTGGCCAGAGCCCTGCCCCCCAAGGCTGGTGGATGCCTGGGTGTGGCGAAGGGTCGAGAGCGACAGTACCAGGGGCTCAGTGACCAAATGAAGCTGTTCATGACTTTCAGCTCAGTTTCAAGGGGACGCGTGAGAAGAAAGAGGGTGTAGTGGCCCCAGAATGCTGAGGGTCTGAAGGGAATGGACTTGTGTCCTGGCCACTAGGACCACGAACTCTGAAGACGTCCCCATTTGCAGACACTGGTACATGTTGCCCTGGCTCTGGCACTTCCTTTCTCTGCCTGATTTTCTCCAGACACAACTGCAGATCGATTATGTTCAAGTTCTAACCCTTGGTACCTGGAACAGTGACCTTATTTGAAAATAGGGTTTTTGCACAGATCCAATTAAGAGGAGGTCGTTAGGTGGGCCCGAATCCAATGGCTGGTGTCCCTGTAAGAAGCGGGAGGCTCAGATACAGGGAGAGGCCATGTGGCAACGGAGGCAGAGATTGGAGGGATATGTTTGCAGGCCAAGCAGTAGCAAGGACCTCTGGTAACACCAGAAGCTGAGAGGGACATGGGACCGATTTCCCCACAGGTGTCATAGGGCTCTGCCAACATCTTTATGTTGGACTTCTGGCTTTCAAAACTGCGAGAGAATGGATTTTTGCATCTGAAGCCAGTTTGTGCACTTGGATAATTTACTACTGGTGTTTGGGGTCTGCC
Organism: Phacochoerus africanus; assembly: GCF_016906955.1. Taxonomy (NCBI): domain Eukaryota; kingdom Metazoa; phylum Chordata; class Mammalia; order Artiodactyla; family Suidae; genus Phacochoerus; species Phacochoerus africanus. The sequence continues at coordinate 2,030,575 of NC_062551.1, forward strand.
TCTTCACCCCATCTCTAGGCAAACAGGCTTGTGTCCATTGTGGTCATTGCTGGTCCCCATGTGCCATGGACATATTAGACCCTTGATAACTATTTGTTGAGTAAGTGAACTCTGAGGACAGCTAGCACAACCTTTTGTGGAGTCATCTAAGGGGTCCTCTTGGCTGGATTTTGGGGGTTTTGAAGCAGTGTTGAGGGGAAAACTACCTTCTCTGCCCCCCTCATCAGAATCTCTGCACAACCAGAATCTCTCACTCTTGCCCTGAAGCTCCTCTGCTTGGAAAGCAGAGCAGTGCCTCACCTGTGAGCATGCAAGGAGGTGGAGCCAACTCTTCTTTCTTTTATTTTTCTTTAAAACATTTTCAAAAAAAAAACCGAAAAAAAAAAAAAAAAGGAGTTCCCATCATGGCTCAGGGGAAACAAATCTGACTAGGAACCATGAGGTTGCAGGTTTGATCCCTGGCCTCGCTCAGTGGGTTAAGGATCTGGCATTGCTGTGACTGTGGTATAGGCCAGCAGCTGTAGCTCTGATTGGACCCCTAGCCTGGGAATCTCCATATGCCACGGCTGTGGCCCTAAAAAGCAAAAGCAAAAAAAAAAAAAAATTTCTCCTACCCTGGTCCACACTTGTCATCTTGGGTTATGCATTTGTGCCTGAAAAGCCCCAGAGAGTGAAAAAGAAGGGGAGACACAGAAAAAAAGGAGGTAATAGAAGCATTTTTTGATGCATCAAGAAGGAAAAATATTTTAGAACAAGACACTCAGATTGAGGGAGAGTGCCTCATTTTTCACCCGCAAAGGCCACCATGCTCATCTCATGCTCAGGCACTGGCCAGGTGGGAGCTCCCTGTCAGAGGGAGGAGCTCTTCTTCATGCACAGGGCCTCTTGCACTGGATAGAGCTGTGACCTTGGAAACAGGTTTTAGGGTTTTGGCCTGGCAAGGCTTCCTCCTCCCACGTGCTCTGGAGAACAGGGGATACTCCAGACCCAGGGGGACAGTGGGACAACCTGGGACCTGGAGGCTGGACCCTCGTTGCCGGGCTGAACATGGTCAGCCAAGATGGAGCAATGTCCCGATCCTCCTCTGCGAGGGGCCATGACCTCCAGTCCTCCCCTGCTAGGCTTGGGGGCCTCTCCCAGAAACTCCAGCTAAGTGCAGGGTGTGGAGGCAGCCAGGGAGCAGCCCCTGCTTCTTCTCTCTCCTGTAACTTGAGGCGGGGTAGAAAGGGAGAATGCAGCTGGGCCTGAGGGGCTGGGTGTAAAGTGGGTCCTTTGGGGCCCAGGGAGCTGACAGTCTCGTGGCGTTGGCACTGGGACCCAGGCGTTTTGTTACATTTAACAAAGACTCATTAAATGTTTTTTTTTCGCATAATCTGCTTGTTCGGCTTGTATTTATTGAACACCTACTATGTGCTAGGTGTCATTATTAGTACCAAGGAGTGAATGGACCTAGATCCCCAACCCCTGGGAGCTGATGTTCTGGTGTTTAATAATGGCTCCACTGAGATGGCACCCAGACATGCTCTCACTTATTTGTCCTCACACAGAGTTTGGTGAATGCTGGACAAGAGGGTGGGAGAAGCACTGGCACTCTTTGGGGTAGGGGTAGGGGCGGGTCTTCCCAGTGAATAGCTGAGGAGGGGGGCAGGCAGTTGGACCTGCAGAGCTGCAGGGAAGGAGACCCCCAGCTCCTGCCCTGTCCTGCCTCCACAGGAGAGCTGGCTGTATTTGGACCATGCATCTTTTTGTTCTAAACTCTTGTTTGCCTTAAGTGTTTATAGCTTCTTAAGTTCTGATTTCATGAACAGAGGTCATGGCTGAGGACTGGGAGCGGATTCTTACTGTCTGTGGGACCCTCAGTCCTGAGTGGTAGAGTTTTCATTGTCTCCATTTGCTCCAGATCTGTGTCCTCAGGCATGAGACTTGTGTGTGTTTACTGTCTTGCCTAATTTCTTCAGCTCTCTGGGTTCGTATCCCCTTTTCACTGTGTCCTGGACAGGCGGACAGTTGGCTTCCCTTTTCTACTTCTGGGCTTACCTAAAAATGGGGGATGAGGCTGCCTGGTGCCTGGTCCTCGGAGGGTACTCAGCAGAGGCGCAGCCTCTTCATCCTGGAGGCCCCTAAAGTCCAGCCAAGAAGGGCAGAAGGCTGCCTTGGGGCTTTGCCCCCCAAATCAAAGGGCACTGTCCTCACTCTGTTTCTTGTGGGAATTCTGGGGGCTTGAGAGTCCTCTTGGCACAGTGTAGTGTGAAGACTACAAGAAGAAATAGGGGAAGTCGAATGGAGAAGATGAGCATCCAAGGCAAAGGTGGCCCCTGCTGCACGGTGCAGGGTGCACAGTGAGGATTAACTGCCCTGACCCGCGGGAGACTGTGGGCAAGCCCCGTCCGCCCTCTGTCTGTGCGACTGATTGTATCAGCAAGTGCCAGGCGACTCGCTGTGCTGTTTCCCTGCACCAAGCCAGGGGGGCCAGTTACTCTCCTGCAGCTCTGACGAAGAGGAGGCTCCGTTCCTTATTTCTGAAAAATGGATAAGAGAGCAGTGGTTGGAGTTGCTTTTCCTCTTGGGATTTTCAAATAAAATCAAAGACTAATCCCTCGTCTAATACCAGTTTAGTAAGGGCTGAGTTAGAACGTAGTCAACTCCATTTATGAACAGCGGTTAATATTTCTTTATAGAAAGCTATACTATTTTCAGAAGCATTTCAGACAAACATCCTAAGAAGACTTAGCAGGCTCAAGATGTTTACTTTGGACCCGAATCTTGTTTCTAATTAAGCAAGTCTTCAACAGTCCATCAGAGAATGCAGTTACCTGCCAAACTTCACACCTAAGGGGAAAAAATATTCCCAATAAAATTTTCCTTAAAAAAATCCACTTGCTTTTACCACTAAGACGTTCTCAACATATTTAAATCAATCCCTCTCCATGAGCACACAGAAAACTAATGTTCTAGATCCCAAGCCTGTCTCTGTGGGTCCCAGATTTCGGGGAAGCCATTTAATTTGACATTAAGTTTTCAGCAGACACTAAAGCAGGGATTCCGTGAAGATGGAGGAGCTGACTGTGTGGGCGCGGTGAGTCCAAGTTTTCCAGGCTGCAAACACACACATTCCTGCGATACCACACATTCTGTGGGGAAAGTTTAAATGATCTTATTGTTTCAGTTCACCTTACAGAAGCAGCTGCTATGGAAAGTAAAGCTTTTATTCTGTCTGTTCAAAAAGAGACTGGTTTCATTGAGAGGCTGTGGGTTTCTCTCTTGCTTCAACATCCAGCAGTTTAGAATTTATTTTGAGGTATTGGGTTGGACAGAGTGTTTTTTCTAACATGTAAGTTCCCTGGGGTAGGACTTGGAGATCCGTAGAGGTTGAGCCTTTGTGTTCTGTTTACTGTTCCTCTCCCTTCCATGGCCCTAGATACCTAGGAAGCTCTTGTTAAATATTTACTGAATAAAAAAAGTGTTCCTTGAATAGATGTGACAGCTTGTTTTAGAAATAATTTCCTAAATTTTACCTATAAAGATTCTTGGAATTTTAGATCATCTGTCCAACAAAGATACTGAGACATGCGCTCCCCTCACAGAGCTTGTCTGTTATCTAGATCAGTGAGTAGAAACTTAGCCTTTTTGGTTTTGATCTAGCTTTTAGCTTGTCCTGAAAACCACCACAACAAAATCTCATAGTGCATGAAATTCTTAAGCCTCTCCCATGTGGTTTGGTGGAACCAAGCTCGTTTGTGAAGGAGGACACGATATTGTAGAAAAACCTCAAATCTTGACTTCATCACTTCCAAGCTGTGTGGACTTGGAAAATTTACTTACCCTCTCTGGGCCTTCTTTTCCTTATCTGCAAATTGTGGGATTGGATTGATACTCTCAGCCAACCTGCCAGCTCTGACAATCTGGCCACTAGGGGGAGAATGAATCTTCAGGTTTAAGATTCAGAATTACAGATATACTTTATTGCCTCTGCATGGCAGTCTGTAGTCAGAGTAGAACAAGAGGCCTACAGTGAAAACTCTGTGTTTCTGAAAGGTTGACCAGGAATATATTGGTTTTCTTCTTCTGGCTTTTTTGAGGAAAGTTCTTTTTATATTTACTTCCGTGTTTCTCTTGCAGTCATCTATCTGGCATAGTGTAATTTTATTACTTATTTTGGTTTGAGATCTGACAGATCAAGTTTTTATTTATTTTAGTGTTTATTCTTTGCTCAGCTTCAAAAGAAATTTTTTAAATGACTTAGACTAAAATACAAAGTATAAAAATCACTAATCTAGAATAAAAGGCAAGAACAGGAAGAATAAAGGTGCAGAGACAGAAATTATGTTACAAACTCTAGACTGAGGGAAGCTATAGCAGTTAAGGATACAACTTAGCTTCGAGCTTCTTAGCAGTCAAGGAAATAAGCAAAACTAGGAGAGTGTGTTATCAATGTTAAAGGTAGGGAGGCAGAAATCCAGGAGGGGCTGATGTCTACTTAAATGTTCCTGGAACATTCTTGATTCTGGTCCTAAAGGAAGATTTTGTGAGTCTTGCTGAAGTTCATATCCAAGAGAATAAAAGTTATGGGTCTTCAGTTCTGGGGACTCCAAAAATGTTCAAGTCTTTGGAGAAAAGTATAGATGATATTTTTTTTCCCTAGGAATTAAGAACTGATAAATACAAGCAAGTCCTTTTTTTTTTTAAGGCCACACCTGCGGCATCTGGAAGTTCCCAGGCTAGGGGCTGAATCACTGAATCAGAACTACAGCTGCCGGCCTATGTATGCCACAGCCACATCAAAACTGGATCCGAGCTGCGTATGTGATCTACACCGTAGCTCACAGCAACGCTGATCCTTAACCTGCTGAGCAGGGGAAGCGATTGAATCTTCATCCTCGTGGCTACTCGTCAGGTTCGTTACCTCTGAGCCACAACGGGAACTCCAATGTAAGCAAATCTTACTGCAAGAGGATGTGTGATATGGAAAAAAACAAAACCAAACCAAAAGCCACCGTGTGCAGGTAAAGAGACCTGGATTTGAATTGTAGCTCTGCCAATAATCTCTGTGTCTTAGAGAAGGTCCTACAGCCTCTCTGAGCCTAGTTTCCTCATCTGTTAAATAAGAGGGTCAGACTAGGCTCTTTGAGAACTAAGGCAGGACCATTCCTTTTTTTTTTTTTTGACTGCTCCGAGGCACATGGAGTTTATGGAGTTCTTGGGCCAGGGATCAGATTTGAGCTGCAGTTGCAACCTATGACAGATTCTTTAACCCACTGTCTGGGCCAGAGATTGAACCTGTCTCCTGGTGCTGCAGAGACGCCACCAATCCCGTTGCACAAGAGCAGGAGCACTGCGAGCATTCTTTTGTCTTCTGCAATTAGGGTGCTTAAGGCACAACCCTTCTATCTCAGAAGTCACCTTGAGACTGTCATGTTTGACTCCCTAGAAAGTAAAATGGCCCCCTTTTAATATAACCTCTTGGAAGAAAATATTTCTTCTCATCATGTGGAATTTTTCCGGCTGAAGCACATTTCTGTGATCCGAGGCATACACATTTGGCTGCAGGTGAAATAGGCTGGCACAGACAAGGGTGTTCGGCTTTCTCAGGCTCAAACGGAGCTATCATGAGGCTGAAACACTACAGAGAGGTTTTTCCAAGAAGTCCCTGGGCAAAAACATTGCCACTTTCACTGGGGAAAAAATGGTTTCAAATATTGGCTTTTGTTTTTATGGAAAATGGTGAAAAGTTTGAGGGAAAACCACAAAACCCTTCGCTTTTATTGAAACCACAAAAATTGATTAAATTTAAAAAAAAAAAACAGTTTTTGCTGAGGGCTGAACTTTCTTCTTTGAAAGGCTCTACTTTTCTTTTCTTGAAATATCTCCTGAGAGCCCCATGAAAGGTCTTTCTGTTAGCTTGGTTGGGCAGAGCCGAGGCGTCCCCAGAGCTCTACACTGAAGCATGATTTTTGTGCCCAAACATTGCCTTTGGGGATGTCTTTATGCCGATCTCCAGACACTGGCTTAACTCTTCCCGAGTTCTCAGGGGCCATGGTGCCTGTGAAGCTGGTGAGTCCTGCTCAGACAGCCCGGCCTCAATAAAATCATCGAACCTGACTTTACTTCCAGGCTCATCTCTGCATTGCTGCAGCTTTCTGCTCAGATGGAAAACTGTGCGCACAGATGCTGCCTTTGCCAGTGGGGGTCTTGAAAGCTGACTTAATGAACTAATTGGTCCCCTACATGGTGGCTGGCTTGGGCTCTCCTTGGGTGGGAGTACCTGTCTGTCCCAGCTAAAATCTGTCTGTGCTCTGTCCACAGTGGACACTGCCATCTGGGCCAGGGTGCTGTTCCTTCACATGGCATTTCATTGTTCTTACAAAAGCAACTGGAGAATTCTTTTGTGCCTTGAACAGGGAGTTGGTTTCTGGTCACCAGAACAAAGTTTGGTCTTAATACAAGTTGAAAGGTACAGGGAACAGGGACCTCCAAGGCATCTTTAAGGGACCCCCTAACCCAGCTCAGAGGCACATTTAGGTCTTGTGTGCCAAAGGCCAACTGACGGCCAAGAGGCTAAGTCTGTGCGGGGCTCCACCTTCCTGTCTCTCCTGGCTGTTGCACCCTCTCCATGGATGGACCACTCTATTCCTGGAGCTGGGCTATTGGGTACATATTTCACTTGCCACCTACTCCTGGTAGGTTCCTTAGCCCTTCTGGGCCTTTACTTTTCCCTCTGTCAGATGGGGACAATGATAGCACCAACCACATAGATTTGTTGTGAGGATGAAATAGAACAGGGCTGGGCACACCGTAAGTGCTACTAATTATTCTTTACATTATAGAAATTAATCCTGCTGAGTCCAAGACATTTCATTTTACAAATGAAAAGGCAGCAATGTGACAAAACCCAAGAGAAGTGTAAAGAAATGATTATTAGCAGTCTCCCAGTACCCTAATGCAACGACTGTCCAGCTTGGGTGTTTAACTTTACTGTTACTGCAGCTCCTGCCCAGCAGCATCGTCACGTTCAGCCATCACTGAGTAAGGGTCCAGCGTCAGTCAAGCACCATGTGAAGTGCTCTCCTCCAGGTCTCAACCCCCTTCATAGGATAGGCAAAAGACCCGAGGGTCTGAAAGATGAGCCCATTTGAAGTCAACGAGCAGAAGCTACAAGAATTTGAACCTGACCTCAAAATCTCTGGGCTTGACCAAAATGCTATACTTCTGGTCTCTGTATCTGAGTCTTAAACTAAGAGAGTTGCATTATTTAAAAGAAAAAAGTGGAGTTCTTGCTGTGGCTCAGCAGAAATGAACCTGACTAGTTCATTAGACCATGAGAATGTTGGTTTGATCCCAGGCCTTGCTCAGTAGGTTAAGGATCCAGCATTGCCATGGTGTAGGTTGCAGATTCGGCTCGGATCCTGCATTTCTGTGGCTGTGGTGTAGGCCGGCAGCTGTAGCTCCGATGCGACCCTTAGCCCAGGGAACTTCCATATGCTGCACCTGTGACCCTTAAAAAAAGGAAGGAAGGAAGGGAGAAAGAAAAACAGAAAGGAAGAAAGAAAGAAGCAGGAGGTTTCAGTCAAAAGCATTGCTCTGGTCTGTGGTCATAGTAGGTAAAACCAGTGGCAAACTCAGACGCTTGTCCCTCTAGGAAAATCTCTTCTAACCTCACAGAGGTACTGAGGGAATGGAGTAAAAAGCCCACTCTAGTTGGGTGGAGGTCCTTTCCATGCTCTGCAAAGCACGTGACACCGTGTGTGATGGCCTGGGCAATTAGTGTCCCAGATCCCAAGGCCCGGGTTGTGCTGAGGATTCCGGTGCTTCCCTTCTCTTCCTTGTTGGGATCACCTTCACGCCAAGAAGACCCTGCCCTTAGAGACTGGATTTTCTCCCCAAAACTCACTCCTTCCTGGTTCTATCTGGTTATTATTATTCAAAACACAGCCTGCCTGCCCATTTGTTCCCGAGTTGGAAGGGTGTGTTAACAGGCAACCCCTGCTCTTCTGATCACTGACCTGTAGTTTCATTAGCTTTTCCATTCCGTGTAAATACTCTCTGATCATGGGCTTGGGTGCAGTTTGGAACAAGTCTCCCTTTTGCTCTCTTATCTGATTATCTGAGAAAACACATCATTGTTCAGATTCAAGAACAAGTTTCACCACATCCAGTCCCTCAGCTCTTCATTTCATTCTTTCTGTCCTGTTTAGCATTGTATAATTACAGAAACATGTCTGCAAGCTATGTGCACATCTGATAATCAGATTTTCTCTTGTTTCCAACCCTTTCTCCATCTGCTCCCCACCCCCATCCCACTCTGCCCCATCTGGAGCAGTCCCCTGCCACTCCATGCCCAAATGACTGCTGAGCTATTTCCAAATCACATCTCTCTTTTCCGGTTCTGGCTGCCTGACCTGCTCAGTCATAAAACATTCAGCCCTAAATTCTAGTTGTCTCTCATTCCTCTCCACTTGGATGATGACTGTGGGGCAGAGCCATGGTCTCATTTCTTCCATTCTGACCTCGTTGTGTTAGACTCTAATATTCACAATTAAAATCATGACTCTCATGCAAATGTAAAATGAACACAGATAGGAGATTTCATTTAGGTCACTAATAAGTTGGTTAGATGTTAAAGTCAGTTCAGAGGAGGCTGTGAAGAGCAGACGCATCCGTAGACAGTCAGGCAAACAGACAGGAATTTCCTAATAGGGGCACGCATGCCCAGTTTATGTCTCTAGGGCAGAAGATGTGTGTTTGGAATTCTGTTTTCTACAGGGTGAATCAGTTGTATCTCCACAGAGTAGAGTGTATTTGCACTTTGGGGGGCAGGAATCATTTGTATTACTCTGTGCTCTGTGATACACAATTGGCCTGAAGTGAGTACCATATACACTTGAAGACCAGGGCAACTAAAAAGGTTTTGCTAGCATATTCCCAGCATTCAAATGAAGTATCCATTGCTGTTTCAATGCAGATCAATTTCATTGATTCTAATGATATCCTTTTTCCTATTTCAGAGTGTTTCACAGTTTTCCTTAACAGCCACTTTTTTATTTGTCTATTATGAACATTCACATGTAAGGACTGTAATTTCCAAGCCTTATTGCAGGAGAAGCTCAGGAGAACACAGTCAGGCAAGGAGCGAGGCGTCACTACTTCAGGGTAAATCTTCTAAAAATGACACTTTAGTCCAGGAAATTCTTGGCTCAAAGACCTTCCGTGGCTTCCTATCACTTGTGTGATAATTTCCAGATACTCCCACGTGGCATTTAAGCTTTTCCACAACTGGCCATGATATATGTTTAAATCTTCAAAAACATTTGTTAAAATAATAATGGCGTGGCAAAAAATTTGAAGATTACAAAACCTTATAAAATAAAGACTAAAAGCTTCCTCTACTTCCTAAATCTTTAGCATGGACACAAGAGAAAAAGAATAACTGGTTCACATTCATTGGTTGCTGATTGAGGGTCAGCTTGAAGTTTATTTGAAAATCACTTTAGCATTTATCAGAAATGCCATTTTCTTCCCAGAAGGAGCTTGTAAATGACATCATGCAGGAAGGTTCTCCCCAAGACCAGGTTTGGGGTAATTTTTCATTATCTCTCTAAAATTTTTCCTGATAGAGAAAAACTTATTTATATTTGCATATATAACTATACAGTTTTAAACATAAATGGCATTCTACTCATACCACTTTTTAATACTATTTTTTCTATTACCTGTGTGTCCCAGATATTGTTAGAAATTGGGTGTATTTAAACAGACATATCTACTCACTCTGGCCTGTGGTACAGACACACAATGATTTATTTAACCACTACAGATTCTTCCAGTTTATTTTTGCCCTATGTGATTTCTCCCATTGGAGCCAGGATTATCTAGTCTCTTTCCTTAAAAATATTGTACCCATCCCTGCTAACGTGTCTTTCCATCTGATGCAACATTCCGAGTAGATGCACCATCCAAGAGGAGGACCAGCGTGGGTGGGGCTGGCCCCGTGGTGCCTGGTGAATGCCATCCTGCCTGTGCCTGATGTGTCTGCTCCACTCATACACCCAGGCATCCAGTAGGTCTGGTTCATCGCTGGTCTCCCTCTGGAAGCAGCCCTTCATGACAGTTACTCAAGTCTTCAAAGCTTAAGTTATATCCAATCAAGTTAAAGCTGTATCAAATACAGTGACCATTTCATCTCTATCAGAGAGAGACAGCCAGTGGGAAGGCACATGCTGGGTAGATGCTCTGTGTGCTGTGAGCTCCTGGGATCCTAGATTCTCATCCCTCTCTCTCTCCCTCCCTCCCTCTCTCCCACTTCTATCCATAAATAATCCTGGGCTCTAAGCCATGCAGTGGATGCTGAGAGTTCAGCAGTGGGTAGAACAGAAACAGTGTCTGTGTGCTGTGGGCTCCACATCCCGTCAGAGAATGAAACGCATTTGTAAGTGTAGCCTTCGGATGGAGATCCGTGCTGTAAGGGAAAAGCACGGGGGGCTGTGAGGGGGAGGAGCAGGGTGTCCAGAGGCACCTGGTTTTGCCCATGAGCTTCAGTAGGAGACGCCGAGGGTGAACCCGTCAGGCTCGGATGCCTGGGCACATGGCAGAAAGGAGCCAGCAGGGCGAGACTGGTGGGGATGGGTCCTGCAGGCTCTGGCTGGGTGAGGTGGCACGTATGATGGATGGAAACATAATGATCAAGACAGCAACCTAGCTTATCAGAGCTGTGTTTGTGGAGAGCCTTGCAGGAGGCAGTAGACTGGAGTGTGAAAAGTTGGGACCCTGAAGGCCCATTATGGCTTCAGAACTGGCTTCAACACCTACTGGTGACCATGGATAAGAAACTCTCCTTCTCTATGCCTTTGCTTCCTCATCAATAAGGTGGGCAAGATAATAGTACCTGCTGTGTTGGGATGTGTGGCCAACCCAGTTAACCTTGCCTGGCACTGTAGTGCTCCTGGCCGGTGGTACATGCTCTCTGAGCTGGTCTCATACCACCTGTTATCACACAGCTTTCCTTGGACGTGTTCAAAGATGCGGATGTGAAGTTATGTCTTAACAACTTCACAGGCAACATGAAAGGCAGGAGTCAAGGGTATATTGTGACGGTTTGCCTCTCGCTCCTGCTGCACCCTGTTTCTGTGGTTGGGGCACCTCAGCTGCAGCAGCCTGCTGTCCTGTAGTCTGTGTGCTGAGTCTGTGTTTCACTGTGGTGTGGGGATGGGATGTTAGTCACCCAGCGGGGATGTGGCTAAATAGAAGATAAATATTTTTCTCTAGGCTGGTGAGTTTCCCAGGGCTGAGGATGGGAAACCCAGAGTTGGGGCTGAGAGTCAGGAGGAGTTTCGGATCCTCTCGAATAGAGTTCTGGGTAGATGATGGAGGGTAAGAGATGGAAGAGGTTGAGAAGGGAGACTTGGAGAGTTCAGAAGCTCGCAGGGACTGTATTCAGGGGGGCTCCGGGGACCAGAAAGAGCCAGACTCCTTGTAGCCTCACCTGACTACAAGCTGCAGCCTGAGTTCCCATCCACACCTGACTTGCTCCTTTGCCCACAGCCTCCCAATAGCTGCTGTTGCTGCTACGGGCTACACAGATGCTCCCTGTGACTTGGCAACATCACAGGCGCCCCTCCTGCCTCCCCAACTGCACCCAAGCCCTGTCTGGCTCGCCCAGGCGCCCCTCCTGCCTCCCCAACTGCACCCAAGCCCTGTCCGGCTTGCCCAGGTGCCCCTCTGCACTCCTCCAGCCAGCCTTGTCCCTCCCACCTGAGGCCTTGCCTGCACGCTCTCCTCCGCTATCATTTTCCTGGTGCCCTTCTAAAGCATTTCATTTCTTTTTTAGGGCCACACCCATGGCACACGGAGGCTCCCAGGCTAGGGCTCAGTCAGAGCTGCAGCTGCTGGCCTGCATCACAGTCACAGCAACATCAGATCCGAGCTGCATCTGTGACTGACACCACAGCTCATGGCAACGCTTAACCCACTGAGCAAGGCCAGGGATCGAACCCACACCCTCATGGATACTAGTCGGGTTCACTACTGCTGAACCACAATGGAAATTTCTAAAGCATTTAGATTTTAACTCACATGTCACTTTAGATCCCAGACCAGCTCCTTTCTCCCACCCCTATGGCAAGTTTTTTTCACCGTGGCCCTCTCCATGGGTGTGCTGTTAAATTCCTGTCTGCCTCCCGCATCTGGAGAGCGACATCCAGAGCAGGGACAGGGTCCCTTTTGCTCATCATGGGCCGCACCCCCTCCACACCAGGCTTGCACACAGTAGGTGCTCAGTGTGTATTTATTTACTGATTGGGGATGGGAATGGCTTCCAGGAGGAGAGACAGGAACAGGGCAGTGACTTTCTGTATGAGCTCTTGGCCATGATGACTTGGGTGGGCATTTGAATGCAGATTGGCCAGTCAGGTTCTCTCATGTAGGAGTTCTGGATTTGGAAACACGGTTCTCAGAGGTAGCTTGAATGGTGAGTGTGCTGCTTGGGGGCTATGGGGTGTTCATCTTCCACTGTGTCCACAGAGAACTAGAGAAAGTGGGTCTGGAGTCAGGGAGAGGTAGAAAATGCCCACACAAGAACATGGGACACAGATATGCGTAATCTAGTCGGGGGGAGGGGGAGGGGGGAAAGCGAGAGAGAGAGGAGGTAAGTATTTGCCCTAATTCTGAAGGCCTTTTGTTCCAGGTCCAGCCCTCTGACACCTGAGTCTCACGAGCCATCCATGTCACCTGATAACAAACTCCTCTTTGGTTCAGGCTAACTCACGTCGGTTTCTTTCCCTGCAAATCTCAGGCGCTTTACCAAGATAATCAGAGAGAAGGCAGAAAGGGAGGCCAGAAACCCAGTAGCCTCACACTTGGCATGTGGGACGAGCCTCCTTTGCTCCTAGGGTGAAATTCCCGTTTCCTCACACACTGCACGGCATCCAGCAGTGAAAAGGGCTGCTTTCTCCCTGACATATGCCGTGGGCTCCAGAAAGGGATTTGCAGAATCCATAAAGAGACAGAACTGCCCCAGTGGGCAGGGTCTTGACACATTCCACCTAGAAACGGTAGGGACTCTGTGGAGCTGGACATGCCTCCTTCCTGGTCCTGCCAGGACCAGGACGCCAGACCGGCCCCAGGAGCTTTTATTGGCACTAACTTCCATTCGGACTGTGTGACTACTCCATGCGTCCCCCAGGACGGGGCTGGCTCCCCCTCAACATTTACACCTTATAAACCACCACCGTGACCGACTGGGGCTGCTTGTGTGAGGCGATGCACGGCCCCTGGTAACAGAGTAAATAACTCAGCAACGTTTCCTTGCGCTTTTCCAGCTTTCATTCGGTCTCAGAAGAAATAAAACAACGAACTTAATGGTGTTCTTTAATCTTCTGCACCAGTGGCTTTCTTTATAAGGTGTTATACAGAGTCCGTGTAAATCCAAACTCTGCAATGGGGTCAGTGTTTCTCAACAGGTGTTGGGTGGGTTTGGGTAAGATATACCCACCCCTACCCCCAGACTCCTGAACAAATACAGAAGCAGGGGCTTTCTTTGCAACACAGCTCTCATTCACAGCCAGAAAATTGCTCATGGCCAGCTGCTAGGACCTTTTCTTCCCCACATCGTGTTTCTACCCCAGCTCAGTGGAAATTAGGTAAAAATGGAGATTTATGGAAAGGATGAAATCCAAGCCATGGAAAGGGCAAGTGTGGGGCCTGGTTCTCTGTGTCAGCTCAGCCAGAGGGCATGAGAAGTGTCTGTCTCTCTCACATCCATTTCTGGCTATAGGCCGCTCTCTGCTCCCTCTCCAAAACACCTTCCTCCACGTGGAGGCAGAACTGACAGCATCTGAGCTGTTGTCTCCTGGCTCATACGGCCCCAGGGTAGAGGGGCTGCTCCTGCCATGTCTCCCACTTACTGAGAAAAATCTCAGAAAGCACTGTTACTGGTTCATAGGTTCTCCCCTGGGTGGCCCCTGGGGCAGAGTCATGGCAAAGGATGGCCATCTCCACTAGAAGGAGGGGTTGAGGAGAGGAGTGTGTGTGGTCCTACCTGGAAGGAAGGAGAGACACCTGGATGACAAGACTGGACTCCCCTGCATGCCCCTGACATGGCTCTGCCATTACCTGGATCCCAGCACCTTGAGGGAGGCTAGAGTGGGCACAGCTCTGGTTGGCCCCCACAGGGGTTCAGGGATCTCATTGCCCCCTGCCAGTGAAGGCATGGAAAAGAGTCTGAGAGTGGAAAAGACCTTGCCCCCACCCTCATCTCAGCCTTCCTGCCTACCCCTCCCCACAGTCCAGGGGATTATCCCAGCTTGAGCTTTTGGGATTTTTACCTGTGAAAGGGCTCAGGGGTCTTTAAGGCCCCTTATTGGCCTGATATTCTTGTCATCAGGTCCTGACATATGAGTCACTTTTGCTGTCCACTGCGCCCCATGTGTGATCTCTCTGATGTTTACACTGCCAGCCCTCTTGCCTCTGTCTGCAGTGCCAAAATCTCAGAAGACTGGAACACTGAAGACAATTTTCCTAAGTGTGTCCCAAACTGACTTGAGCTGATGTGCGTGTATTGGGGACTTTGTTTATCCCAATTAGTGGGGGGAATGTTCATATGTTTTGCTGCCAGAGTGTCAACATGCTTGATTGCACATGCTGCCCCAGACTCTGCTGAAGCATTAATGCGATACAGCATGCATACCTCATTGCCCCCTGAAATCCCCCCAAATGCTGAAGTCTGAACCAATCTGATGCCAGGGGTTTCAGATAAGGGAGCGTGGATTGGCTAAAGTCCTGCATCCTTGGCAGAGTTCTAGTACAAGGAATAGTAATTGACGAGTTCTCCCAGGGCAGTGGTGACACGAAATATGATAAGACAGAGAAAGCTTGGACCTGGGTGCTTGGAGCAAAGTTACCATCCCAGGGGCACTACATGCCGTAGGTTGTCAGATCTTTTTTTTTTTTTCTTTTTTCTTTTTTTTTTTTATTTTCCCACTGTACAGCAAGGGGGTCAGGTTATCCTTACATGTATACATTACAATTACATTTTTTCCCCAGCCTTTCTTCTGTTGCAACATGAGTATCTAGACAAAGTTCTCAATGCTATTCAGCAGGATCTCCTTGTAAATCTATTCTAAGTTGTGTCTGATAAGCCCAAACTCCCGATCCCTCCCACTCCCTCCCCCTCCCATCAGGCAGCCACAAGTCTCTTCTCCAAGTCCATTATTTTCTTTTCTAAGGAGATGTTCATTTGTGCTGGATATTAGATTCCAGTTATAAGTGATATCATATGGTATTTGTCTTTGTCTTTCTGGATCATTTCACTCAGTATGGGATTCTCTAGCTCCATCCATGTTGCTGCAAATGGCATTATGTCATTCTTTTTTATGGCTGAGTAGTATTCCATTGTGTATATATACCACATCTTCCGAATCCAATCCTCTGTCGATGGACATTTGGGTTGTTTCCATGTCTTGGCTATTGTGAATAGTGCTGCAATGAACATGCGGGTGCATGTGTCTCTTTTAAGTAGAGTTTTGTCCGGATAGATGCCCAAGAGTGGGATTGTGGGGTCATATGGAGGTTGTCAGATCTTTACAGCACCTGCGATGCTTGGGTTCCATCACTGCTCCATTTTATGGATGCTGAAACTGAGGCTGGGAGAGGTGAGGTAACTTGCCTAAGGTCACAGCGACAGGAAGCAGCACCACCATGATTAGCTGATTCCAGAACAAAACAGTTCTAATCGCTCTGCTCCCTCCCACCTGATGCCTTAGGATGCGGCAGTCTGTCTGCGCTCCCTGGGCTACGTTCCTCCCCTGTGCCATCAGGTCATCGAATAGAGGGCAGCAGTTGCTGTGCCAGCAGGGTTCCCAGCAGCTTCTGCATGTTCAGTAACCCAGCTCTCACTACCACCTAGGAAGTAGGTGACCTCGTTATCCCCGTTGAACGGTAGGGAGACTGAGGGATTTGCCCTGCTTCACACAACTGGGACCTGAGGAAGCCTTGGTTGGGAGGCTTCGTTTTGCTCCTGAGTCTGTGAGCTCCTCCCTTTCACTGGGTTGCCTCCGTTGTGTGGACATAAGCCCTTCCCCCCATGGTTCCTCAGAGTGTTTCAGTCTCCAAAGCATTTTCATGAGCATTTTCATCATGCCTTCAGAGGACAGTAGGAAGGCATTCTCAGACAGGTGGAGGGACTGGCAAAAGGGCACACTGGTAGTGTGAGGTGTGCGCCACCTCCCTGTGCTACTGGGGGCATTGGTCAAGGTGAAGGGAGCAAAGAACAAGGAAGCAAAGAACAAGGCAGAGGAAAGCCTCCTGGGATTGCTGCACTGCAACCATTTGCTTCTCTATTCCCGCCAGTACTCAAGGGAGGGAGGCTTGTCTCATGCCGCCTGGTGAAGGGGAGTGACGTCTAATGCGTTTATGGGCACCACGCCTCAGTGCGGCTGACATCACAGTGTGAGAGACAAGAGACTCTTGATGGAAGAGCACTGTCGCTCGTAAGCAGTTTTGTCTCAAACATCAAACCTGAACGTGATCAGGCCTCCTGATCTAATGACCCGTTTTCAGGAAACAGAAAGGACAGAAGGACAGGTTCAGCCACACCATGGCGCTGTGACCAGCCAAACCCAGAGTGTGGCTCCTTCAGTCTGTCTCTCTCACTCTCTTACTCTCTCCATGCATGTGCCTAATCAGGGCAACTTACTTGCCCTCTCTGTGCCTCAGTTTCCCTACTGTTGGATGAGGATAATAGGATCACGCACTTCAGGCACGTACATATATATACCAATACATATACACACATACATATTTATACACACTTACATGAAATACATGTATGCATATCCTTATGAATGTTGTCTCTATAGAGAGAATAAATAATCTCCATGATAAAAATTCTTGAAAGTCACAGTTTCTGCTGTGACATAATGGGATCGGTGCCAGTGTGGATTCGATCCCTGGCCTGGCACAGTGAGTTAAAGGATCTGGTGGTGCTGCAGCGGAGGCATAGGTCACAACTGTGGCTTGGATCTGATCCCTGGCTGGGGAACTCCATATGCCTCAAAGCAGCCAGAAATGAAAAAAAAAATTCTTAAAAGTCAAATCAAACTGTTGTAATTTGTGACCCTTATTTGGATTCTGATTCAAAAAACGGTTAAACTATTTATAGGAGTTCCCATTGTGATGTAGCAGAAATGAACCCGATCCATGAGGATTCGATTCAATCCCTGGCCTCACTCAGTGGGTTGGGGATCCGGCGTTGCCATGAGCTGTGGTGTAGGTTGCAGATGTGGCTCGGATCCTGTGTTGCAGTGGCTGTGGTGTAGGTCAGCAGCAACAGCTTTGATTAGACCCTTAGCCTGGGAACCTCCATATGCTGCAGGTGCGGCCCTAAAAAGACAAAAGACAAAAAAAAAATTATGAGATATTAAAACTGTGAACACTGGCCAGATATTTGATGACATTGAGAAATTCTTCTTCTTCTTTTGGTGTGATAATAGAATCTGGATGAATAGGGTAGTGTTGGAACAAGATTGGATAGGAGTTGATCATTTTTGAAGCTGGAAACTGGGTGACAGGTACCTTGGGTTAATTATATTGTTCTTTCTATTTTTGCATATATTTGAATTTTTCCATTATGGAGAATTAAGAAGGAATATGTTTACTTGCCTAAAGCGAACCCCTTTTGGAAACCATTCAAGCAATGTGAAAACTGAGGAAAAACACGAAAGTTCCTCATTCTTCCAACTTGTTCCCCATCCAGGTGATGACTGGCTGAGAGGTTGATGTATGTCCTTCTAGACTTTCCAGTGTCTATATAAACAATCATATATATTTATACTGTTTTACACAAATGGGATTGTGCTATGCACACAGGTCTGCAACCTGCTTTTTTCACTCAACAATATATCATGGCCAATTTTTCATGTTATACTCCATTTCTTTCTTTTTAACCACACAGTATTCCTTTGTATGGATGTACCATAATTTATTTAACCATTCCCTTAGGGTAAACTTCTAGGTTGACTTGAGTCTTCTGCCATTACGAGCTGTGCTCCAGTGAACGTCCTTGCACATATATCTTGGAGCATTTGTGCAAAGATTGATGTCGAGTGAATTCCTCGAAGGGGAATTGCTGGACGGGGATGCGTGCTGCCAGAATGCCCTCCACAGGGTGCTTCTCTGCCAGCAGGAATGACGTGACCTGCATCCCTGCTTTGCCTTAAAAACGTTATTGATCTTTTCCCCCTGATCATACAAGTAACATATGCATTTTGAAGGAATGTGGAAAACGCAGAGAAATGAAAGAAGAAAGTGAACAAGACCACATTTCCACACTCTGATCTCACTGCTGTTTATTTAGATTGTTTCTGAGTTTTTGCTGTTGGAAGTCATGTGCAGTGAATGTTGTATGCGTAAATCTAGATCTGCATTTTGCTCATTTCCTTAACAGAGATTTGGACAGCAGGAGTCATGGAGTAAAATCTTTTGGCGGATTCCAGGATTATTGCACTACCGTGCCAAAACAAATGGGAGAGTGTGTGTATGAACTTTGACTCCCACACGCAGTGTAACAGAGGTTCTGTCCAGTCTGTCTTGTCCAGTGTGGGGTGTCCCCACTGAAAGAGCTGTCCTTTTCTCTGTTGCTTGTTTGCAGGAAAAAGATTGTGCCCTTCTGCTCTTCTTCCTTTTGTCTTTGGACGTTCAGTGAGGGTCGTGGGTTGTTTACTACGGTGGTTAAAAACACAGACCCTGACCTCAGGCTGCAGGGGCTCACATCCCGGCTACACCTTATGGGGGCACATTTTTGGAGCCCCGATTTCTCCTCTGCAAAGTGGGGATATCAGTGCTTCTATTAGGAAATGAGGAAATTCCCAGGCAGCACTGAGCACAGGGCCTGAACGTGGGGTGTGTGATGACAGCAATGCCGTCTACATGGACATGAAGTTGGAACTTTGGGGTGTAGAATATAGCTGAGAAGATGAGTCTTAAAAAGAGAAATTGGATTAGGGACAGGAACTTCAGGTTACATGAGAGGCGCCCATGAAGACGTGGTAGGTGAAGAGGAGGCAGAGCTTCCCTGAGGCTTTCTGGCAGAGGTAGCAGTTGAGCAGAGCCCTGAAGGATGAGCACAGGGAAGCAGGAGAATGGGGCCAGGCAGGTGCATGAAGGACAGGGGCCGTGGTGGGCTTCTCTGCCTCTTTTCAGCCTGTCAGGGCTCGCACCGGGCATCCATCATCCTGACGAGGGCCGAGGGAGAGCTGGGTGGGAGCAGGAACCGCTGCACAACAGGAATAAAAATACTTGACCCTCTGGTGGGATGAATTCAGTCTCACTAGGCAGTTTTGTTTTGAATAATTAACTAACATAGCTGGGGAGGTTTCATAACAAAGACAGAAAAATATGGAAAAGTACTTTCCAGCTGGGAAAAAAAATGAGATTTTTTTTTTCCAGTTCCATTAGCACCGGCAGGAATAGAGCTCATAAATGTTATACAACGTCTCTGTTCCTCAGAGGAACTTGAAGAGCGAGTGTGTAAAACATGAAGAGTGGGCAGTGAGAAAACCGCAGGACGGCTCTTCCCCTCCGGCTGGATCGAGGTCCAGGATCAACAGTGCCATCCTGAGAAGCCTCCCAGCGGCTAAATATACCCAGGAGCTCCTCACGCGGCCAGGGCGGTTTCCCCAGGACCGGGTGCTTGGGCGGGGGGCGGTGTGAGGCTCTGAAAGGCAGGGAGGCTGCTCCCAGGACCGTGGTGGGCCTGCTGGCTCTGACTGCACAGGGGGGCTCACCCAGGGCCAGTGCGCCCTGCTGGGCGGGGTGGGAAGATTGGCAAGGTCATGGGCCACACAGATGCTGTGTGGGACCTTTCAGGGACTTGGCGAAGGGCGGGGTCTGAGTGTGAGGCCAGAGAGGGGCCTTTTGGTTCTTCTGTAGATGAGGATATTTTAGGGGGTCGGAGGAGCAGCCGAGCAGGTCTCCAGTATTCAGTGTGGTTTTGGACAAATGCGTTAACCCCTTGGAGTCTGTCAAACGGGTGTAGCGCTGCTCACCTCACAGTGACCGTCAGTGTGCGAGGAACCTGTGTTAGGTGCTGTGCCGGTTGCCTAGTGCTGTGTGCACTGAGCCTCATGATGCCACGGCCAGCTGGGATCTCTCAGGTGATTGCCCAGAGCCAAGGCCGCTGTGCACGGGGTGTCTCATTCTCTCGGCTTCTTCACACAGCCGTTCTCTCCAACAGGGTGGCCTAGATTTTCTGCAAGGAGCCTCAGGGCTGATACCTGGGCTTGGACGACCCAGAGGTCACTTCCTGCACATTCTGCTGGCCGAGCAGTCACAGGCTGGGAGGGCGGCCCGTGCGTGCCGCGGGGGCAGAATTGTTGGGGGCATTTCGGAGATCGCCTTGAGCAGGTGACTTTCACCGGGGCCGACACTCAGGGAGAAGGCATTGGGAGCACGACTGCGGTCCGAGTCCTGAAATTTTGCCGTATTCCTTCATGAGCAGCTGCTGCCTGGAGGCCCCACAGGCCCTCCTCTTGCCCCTGCCACGCCCCCAGGACCACTCTTGCTAAACCTCCCCCTGGTCCAGTGACTAAAGAGTAACATTTGGCGGGGGAGGGGTGGTGTGCTCCTGAGGCCTGTTCAGTGTGTTCCATTGCCAGTGCCTGAGGCTTAGTCGTGGTGAAGTATTTTGAATATCATTCCACAGGGCAGACCCTCTCTTTGGTAAGTGCTCAACAAATGGGAACGTCTTTCATTACTACGAAAGTTGTTTTGTTGTTATTTTAAGAAGGGGACCCAGAGATTGTGCCTTTGAAAATAAGAGGACATGCTAGCTAGCATTCTCCAGAAAGTCAGCATGATTCAACTTCCTCTGGAAAAGCTCTGTCGTCAAATAAGAAAATCAGTGCTTCCTACTGGGTCAAGGAAATTAGGGCCTTATGCTTCAGACCTGGAGAGGGCGGGACAGCAACACAGAAGGGACGTGTGTCCTGGCGGTGTCCCTTGCTTTCCCGCTGCCCGATGGTGTGCTCCTGGGCCAGCTGCCTGGTCCAGACCTGGGCTTCACCCCAGCCTTCCAGCCCGTTTCCTGAGCTTGCTGACAGAGCCGTCTGCACAGCGCTCCAGCTCACATTCCAGGCAATCTTGACTCTGAGGCTGTTTCTCCGGCCCAGTTTCAGCAAACACAGACAGACCACCACAATCCGGCTCTCGACGTGGGGCTGGCACTGCAGCCCTTGGCGATGGGGAGTGAGAGTTGCTCGTGGCCAGGGCGGCAGATGTGGACCTTCTGAGCAGCGGCAGCTCCATCAGCAGGACAAGGCGGCCTGGGGAGTGGCTGCCAGCCAGGGGCCGCAGGCCTTGGGGCGAGAGCAGAGCCGAGCCATCTGGGGGCAGTGTGGCCTCTGCAAGTGTAGAGGCGGGGTCCCTCCTCCCTGGCAGGGGCCAAGTCGCTATGTTGCAGGAGCTCCTAGGAATGTCGCAGTTTTCTCTGTGATTCCCATGGCTGCGGCCCAAAAGCAACCTCCAGGCAGATGGGAAAATCTGCCTTTTTGTATGAACGTGAAAAATTCTTTGAAGGCTGCTCATCTCTGTGTCCTGTTTGGAGAAGAAGGAGGTCTGAGAAAATGGAGTCTGGAGTAGAGGAAGCTGGAATTTGGACTTTTCTTGGAAAGTTCACAAGAATTAAACCTGTTTAGAGAGCATTTCCTGTGGAGGATGGCTAATGCCTGAACATGTTACCCAAAGTCTCCCTTTTAGGAGATTTTTACAAAGAAAATAACCTCATAGTTTTGGGATGGTGATCATGTTTGTTTTTTTTTTTTATTGGGCGTTTACATCATTTGTTAAATCCCAGTCCCCCCCCCCCCCCCCCCCCCCCCCCCCCCCCGACTACAGACCTTGCTGATTGACCTCAGAGGTCCATTCCACTGACCTTAGATTTAACCTCAGAGTCCTTCTTAGCGCAGTTCTCTCTTTCCAGCGAGTGAGCTTGAGTGGAAACCCTTTTGCCATCTCTGGACTCCACAACGCCACATTCGTTGCCATTTTTTTTCCGCCACAGCATATGGATGTTCCTGGGCCAGGGATTGAATCGGAACCACAGCTTTGACCTATGTTGGATCCTTAACCGGCTGTGCCGTAGTGGGAGGTCCTCACGGCCATTTTGGAAGGAATGTGTCAAACCCTGCAGTGTCCTCCAGTGCAACCTGAAGTGCACGTCTGAGGAGTGCTGCACCATTCCACAGCCTCCTCCCATCCCCGTCCCCATTTTACCACAGGGAGACCCAGGAGTGAGTCGGTCAGGGCCTCTCAGTGACTGGTTCTGGGACGGGGACCCGGGGTCCTCACGTCACTGGTCCGTGCTCTTGTCACTTGAAGACGTCCCTCTGGTTCGTATTCCGGTTGTCTGATGATTGTGCCAAAGGCAGTGAATTTCTTGGTTTCGGCTGTATTTCATTGGCTATAATTTATTGTAAGAGAAATTAATTGGCTTTAGGGCATTGCATTAATTTATTATAAAATAATGGTAGTTTACTGGTTTTAATTGATCGGCTTTAATGATGGTCAGTGTGTTACCTACTCTTGGTCAGCGCCTTAGGTTCATGATGGAAGGAGGTTTGTCGTGAGCTCTGGTCTCCCTTGTTTTCAACTCCTTGGCACTGGCTTGCCTCCTCTTTCGGAGAAAAATATCGTAACCAGTGTTCTTAGGCAGGCCGTCCCCTCCCAGGCTCCAGTATTAGGGCCCATCTATTCAGAAACTTGGCAAGAGGCTTTTGTTGTACACGAACTTTCTTTTGTGGGATTTAAAAAGTTACAGAAGTATTGGCGAGCTTTCTCAGTAGCTCCAGGAATCAGAGGGAAGTTTAGGAGAAAGAACGTTTATTTGTGTAATACTTGTTCCTAGGGGCTCCCTAGATGTGGGCACTTCTCCAACCTGAGGATACGCATGGGTGAAGCGATAAATTGCATGTGTTTGCGTTTATGTAAAGCAAGTAAAAGTGCAGCTTCGTAGCTGTCTAAGACGTCCCACAGCGAAGTGATGAAAGGGACGCTGCTGTCACGGCGCCCTCCGGCCCTAACCTTCTCTTCCAGTGGAGAGAGCGTGGAGGAGCAGGGGCGTCGTTGAAGGTGGACTCAGGCAGATCCAGGTTCAAGTCTTACTCTTGCCATGGATGGCCTTGGGAATGCTTATCTCTCCAAGCCTCAGTTTTCAAATCTGCGTAGTGGAATGGTGATTTGGTCCCATCCTGAGTCCTTTTTTCTCTTCCCTTGTCTTTTTCCTTTTGTTCTATCCAGTTACGTGGAGGATTTCTTGCCCTTTTGGAGGTCTCAGGCCTTCTGCCGGAGTGCTCTAGATTTTTTTTGTTGGAAAGGTTCTACATGTAGATTTTTTTTTTTTAATTGATGTGTTTGTGGGGGAAGGTGAGTACCACATCTTGCTCCTCCGCCACCTTGATCCCGCTCTGGTGACTTGGATTAACCGAGATAACAGCTATAAAACACCCAGCATAGTGTGGATTAGATCATAATAAAGCTGTTATTAGAAAAAGGGTGATGGAGTCCTACTGGAAAGGGAAACATTAAATGGAAAAGCATGTTTCCGTTCACAGATGATGACCTGCCTGGCAGTGCTTTGAGTTGAGAAGGTGTTAAAATCCTCAGAGCACCTTGTTTTCCAGCCTCTGTTTGCACAAGAAACTGAACGCTGTGAACAGTGAGCACCTATTCTGTTTCTCGATATTCCCTTCAAAGGAAAGTGAAAGTCGTTCTTGTCCAAGGAGGGCCGCTGTCTTCTGCTGCTGTTGGCATGTCAGGGCTGTAATTGCTGTCAGCTGTATCTGCAACATTCACGTGGTGGTTTGATTTTGGTTGAATTACCACTTTGTTAAGTACAGCACCTGTGAAGCCCAAATATTAGGTTGGAATTTCGGCTCTGGTCCTCACCATTCCCATGCTGAGCCTCAATTTCCTCTGTGTAAAATGGGCATACAGTTTCTAGAAACCCTTTAATTGTATTACCTTGCTGAATCCCAACCCTGACTGTTTGAGGTGTGATCCTAAGCCTGACTGTTTAAGGTGTGGCCTTTCTGCTGTACTGCCATCTGGTCTTGCAGAGACATCGTCCAAACTGCATTTGTGCTGACCTGGCTGAGCATGGAGGGTAAGACGCTGTGTGTGTTTGCTCAGTTATGTACTGCACATCCCGAAGGACCCCGTTGGCAACACAGATGTCATAGACATGGAGGCTTATTATGATGCTGTTCATCATTAAAGATGTAATAAAGTGATTTGCTGCAATAAAATGTCTATTACTGTTGTTTTCTGACAGATTGAGTAAGGAGTACGTTTTTCTAATTCACCCCAGAGCAGTTGTAGTGGCCAGTAGTGACACAGTTATCAGATGGAGTCACTGCTTCATCTAGAAGGAGGGCATCGTATTCTAATGGAGGAAACCAGAATTGTTAGGTTATCTTTGTTTCTGGTAGCACAGTACCTACAGTCAAGTATGACCTCGTTAGCCATCATCCACAAGAGGCAGGGGGCATGGTAGTTAGGAGCAGGGCTCAGAGCCAGTTAGCCTGGGTTCAGATTTCCATTTTTGCTACCTACTAGCTGTGTGTCTTTGGATAACTTGCTTCACCTCTCTGTGCCTCTGTTCCATATCTGTGAAACAGTGACAATGGTATTCCCCATCTCACAGGGCTGTGGTGAATCTTACATGAATTTCTATGTGTAAGCAAGTAGAAAAGCACCTAGCCTGCATTGTTAGCTGGTTTTATTGAGGCCAAAGGCCTTCCTCATAGAAGGATGGTCTTGAGAATATTGAGCTTGTCATAGCCTGACCGTCACTCAGCTACATGTTGTTACTTATAAGTTCCTGCATTTTCACGGAGGAGGTGGGTTTACAGTTCGGACAGCCTCAGAAGGGAGACCAAGATGTTTTAGCTTGGCCCCCTTATTCAAAGGACTGATTCAGTACAATTTGGGCCCTGCCATCACTGCCTAACAGCATTGACTGTATGTTTTTATTGCCTAGATCTTGCTGTAATTTTGTAGATGGAATTTTGTAAAAGGTTTTATGTATTTTATCATGATCATTAAGTTTGCAGTATTTAAAAATAGATGTGTAAAGGATACACAGTGCAGGCTATAAAACACCCTCAAATGGCATTAAAATGGGAACGAATCCATTCATTTGGGTTTCAGCTAAGTTTATCTTATATTTTATTTTTTTTAATATTCAAAGAGCTGTAGAAATAGGTTATTGAGTAGGAAGTTGGCCAGGCCAGGGCTCTGTACTATGTGGGCACTTATGAACGCTGGCAGAGCCTTCGGAATTTGATCCTGATTGAAATGCAGTCATTTTTCCACCTGCAAAAACAGTTTTCTCCAGCAAATCTGGGGGTGGGGAGAGGGTTTATTCATTCCCACCCTCTCCCGCCTGGATCTTTCACTTTCCATTAGGCTCATTGCCCTCACATCGATGCTTATATGATGGAACCCTTGGAAAATATTCAGTGTGTTTGTTTGTGTTTCTAAACTTGAAAATATTTGCCCTGGTATTTCCCATCACTCTGATGAAATGAGTCATGTGAAATTGAACTTAACCTCTATGGGGTCTTGCAGAACCCCCAGGACCTCGTAGGTCTTAACAAACCCTGTGAAACGTACAGATGAATGTATTTTGGTTCCTGCATGAAGAGGATGGACTGCAAGGTAAAAGGGAAAGATATTTGGTGGAGAAATCAGAATGACAGGCATGAGCCGGGACCTAAAGAGGCAGGACGGGAGACATGGACATGAGCCAGCCCTGGCATCAAACCAACAACTTCCCAGCTGTGGGACGGGGCAGGTCTCAGCCTCTCTGAGCCTCAGTTTTCTCGTATGCAAAATGGGCACAACACTTGTACATATGTCTCTGAGAGTTTTCAAAAGAATGAAGGGATCTGATGCAGATGGACTGTGTAGGCTTAAATGTGCATGGTCAGAGCTCAACATACATTAGTTGATGCTGGTGCTGGTGATGCTAATGGTGATGCTGCTGCTGTATCTTTATATTCTTACCTCTTGTTTAAAAATTATTCTCAAAATTCATAAAACTCTTCCCGTATATTTTCTTCCAAATATTTTAATATTTTGCTTTTCATATTTAACTGTTTCATGCACCTGGAGTTTATTTTTGTCTATGAGGTGAGGTAGGGATTTAATTTTTGTTGCTTTGTAAAGGAGTTCCTATACTGCCACATTTCCAAACTCTCTAGTCCTTTTTTGTTGGTCTGAATGATCTTCAGAGCTTTAGATGTCTTTCCATCCTCTGGGAGATAAACTTGGCAGAAAGGTGAGTTAGGATTTTATTGTTTGATTTTTTAAAAAAAATTTCGTGTATGTCTTTTTTGTCTTTTCAGGGTTGCACCCACAGCATATGGAGGTTCCCAGGTTAGGGGTCAAATCGGAGCTGCTGCAGCTGCCGGCCTACACCACAGCCACAGCAATGCAGGATCTGAGTCGTGTCTGCAACCTGCACCACAGCCAGATCCTTAACCCGCTGAGCGAGGCCAGGAATCGAACCTGAGTTCTGATGGATACTAGTTGGGTTCGTTAACTGCTGTGCCACGATGGGAACTCCTTATTGTTTGATTTTAAGCTAAGGGAATTTTTTTCACAGATATGTCATTCCTCAGGTCCTCCACTAGATTATTCATTCATCCATCCTTCTATCCATCCATCCACTCCAAACTGCTATAAGCCAGTATTTTCCTTTGGTTTGAATATTCATGTCCTTGTCTCATTTTGGAAGAGTTTTAGGTGTTATTTCATCTAATCGTGCTTCTCTGTCATTCTCTATTTTCTTCTTAAGGGATACTGCTAAATATTTGCTGGAGCTTTTCATTCCATCTTTCATATCTCTCAATTCTTCTTCATGTTTACCACATCTTAATATCAGTATGTTGCATTCTTTGTGACCTTTTAGCTCTGTAGCCGAATTGTCCAATTTTCTTTTTCACTGGGGTAAATCTACTAGGCCAGTAGAAAAGGAGGGTCATGTGTGGGACAGTGACATGATGCGTAAGGGGAAAACTTCAGTGCAAACAAGAACTTGGAGTCATACATGACTAGGAAAAAGAATACCCACTTCCCAGAATCCTGGAGAGATTAGGTTGAACATGGGGCCCTGCCATACATGTGATGGGAGCTGAGCCAGTGTCATTTGAGCTGGCATTCTAGGAAAATACCTTGGCATTTTCCAGAATTGTATGATTTTGACTTAATATCCAGATGTTTATTATTCAATTCTAACTCTTTGGGATTTTCAGGGTAAATTAAAAATATGGTGCTTTAGGACATTTGTATGTTGAAGTAGGGGATTGTTCTTGGAGAGCACGTTGTCAAAAGCACCTGCCTTGGATTTCAGACTGGAGTCAACTTCCGAGATGTTTTGGGACCAAGGATTCCTGTTCAATGTCCATTAAACATGTGCCTGGTACAGGAAAGGTGTAGAACTTCCCTTGGGCTCTACTGTGTGGCTTGTTTGAGCCTCAATTTCCTCATCTGTAGAACGGGGAGACTAATTGAGCTCTGCCAGCCTTCCAGGAGTATGCTGAGTGTTGCGTGATGCAGTAGCCATGAATGTGCTTTGCAGACTATAAAGTGTTTTGGATGCTTGCGAATCATGGGTATGCAAGCTTTAGGGGGATCTTCTTCCATTGGACACTTGTGTTTGGTGCTGGCTTTTAATCCCAAATGGCCCAGGGTGGGGCTCCTTGAATGCCAGTGGGATTTGAAACTCCTTTAAGAGGTCCACAGACTATCTAAGTTACCGGTTGGCTGTTAGTATGCAGCGTTGGCTGTTAGTATGCAGTGGCTGTGCTGAGCCCCATTTCTTTCCATAGACTGGGCCTGTGTGATTATATGCAAAATCTACAAGTGGTGTCATGCTGGGGCATTGTGAGAAGGAGGTCTTACAAGTTACACACTCCCCTTCATGATTCTTTTTTTTTATCATTCGTTTATATATATATATTTTCTACTGTACAGCATGGTGACCCAGTTACACATACATGTATACATTTTTTTTCTCACATTAAGTTTTCCATCATAAGTGACTAGACAGAGTTACCAGTGCCACACAGCAGGGTCCCATTGCTAATCTATCCTGAAGGCAACATTCTGATTCTATTTACCCCAAGCTCCCAGTCCCTCCCACGCCTTCCCCTTCCCCCTTGGTAACCACAAGTCTATTCTCCAAGTCCATGATTTTCTTCTCTTTGGAAAGGTTCCTTTGTGGTGTATATGAGATTTCAGATATAAGTTTTACCATATGGTATTTGTCTTTCTCTTTCTGACTTACTTCACTCAGGATGAGAGTCTCCAGTTCCATCCATGTTGCTTCAAATGGCATTATTTTGTTCTTTTTTATGGCCAAGTAGTATTCCATCGTGTATATATTCCATTCTTCTAATCCAGTCATCTATCAGTAGACATTTGGGTTGATTCCAATGGCCATATTTGGCTATTGTGAATAGTGCATGTGTCTTTTTTAAGTAGAGTTTTGTCCGGATATATGCCCAAGAGTGGAATTTCTTGGTCATATGGTAGTTCCATGTATAGTTTTCTTTTTCTTTTTGTTGGCTGCCCTGCAGCCTATGGAGTTCCTGGGCTGGGGATTAGATCTGAGCAACAGTTGCAACCCAAGCCAGAGCTGCGGCAACACTGGATCCCTAACCCACTGTGTCAGACTGGGGATTGAACCTGTGTCCCAGGGCTCCCAAGACACAGCAGGAACTTCTTCATCATGATTCTGATAGTAGCTTCCACTCATTGAGTGCCATTGATGTACTAATCACTTTATGTATGTCAACTGCAAAGTAGTACTCTTATCACTGTCCCTGTTTTATAGATGAGGGACTTATGGCTTGGAAATGTCAATGAGGAGGGACTTTCTCTAGGTTGTTAAGTTTGGAGGTGGCAAAATTGGGAGTGGGATCTATAGTCTGACTCCGAAGCCATTTTCTCTTTAGGACACCATGCTGGTTTAGGTATGATTTTTGTTTTCAACCAGCCAACTAATCATCTAACCAACCAACTAATGAACAATCACCACTCAGCCAGTAACAATCACCCTAATAAACAGCCTATCCAACCAACCAACCAACCAGTTATTAACAATCATTCACCCAACCAGTAACAACCAACTGATAATTAGTCAGTTAACCATCCATCCATCCAGCCAACTAATGAACAACCACTAGCTCAGCCAATAATAACCGACCCCTAATTAGTCAACCAACCATCAACCAGCCAATAGCATGTGTCCCTCTCTGTCGTCTGGTCAGCCGTGAGCTTTGTGGTGGAGAGAACATATTGTCCCATCCTTAAGGAGCTGCCAGTCCGTGGGGGAAAAAAAGGGTTGCTCTTGCTCATCACACCACCACCCATGGTTGGTTCAGTGTCTGCCTCCTCACCTTGAAACTGACAGCACTAATGGCCTGAACCCAGCCAGAACACAGAATGAGACTTGAACCCGTGAGCTGGGACTTGAACTCAGCCTAAACCCAAATTGGGACTTTAACCCACAGTTTTAAATTAGAATCACTCAGAGTTCCCCTTGTGGAGGAGCGGAAACAAATCTGACTAGGAACCATGAGGTTGCAGGTTCGATCCCTGGCCTCGCTCAGTGGGTTAAGGATCTGTCATTGCTGTGAGTTGTGGTATAGGTCACAGACAAGGCTTGGATTCCGTGTTGCTGTGGCTGTGGCGTAGGCTGGCAGCTGTAGCTCCCATTAGACCCCTAGCCTGGGAAGCTCCATATGCTGCAGGTACAGCCCTAAAAAGCAAAATAAATAAATAAATAAATAAGAATCACTCACTTGGTGTCTGGACTTACTGAGGTTCAAGTTCTTTATGCCTCCACACAGAATGAGTTCAGCAAGAGACAAAGTGATAGGCAAGAAATAGATTTATTAAGCTAGGACACTTGTGAGAGATGCAAGGAGGTTCTGCCCTGAGGATCCAGTGGCTGTAGTTTTATAATAGAAGGGGAGTGGGGTGGGAAAAGCCTCCTCTTCCTCTTTCTTTGAGTTATAGCTCCTCAAATCAGCGGAAGGGCAGTCCTCAAACTCCAGCCCTTGGTCTGAATCTGAATGCAGGCCTCACCCCAGCCCCGACCCGGTGACCTGAGGCGTATCTCCACGAGTCAGCAAACCTGCCTTGTTCTGATGGTCCTCTTGAACAGTTATTAATTTACAGTGATCTCCCAAAGTCCCCTAGGTTTCCCTCTCTCTCTGTGGGACTTCTGCAACTACCTGTGCCTACTCCAGCCCTATCTAGCTGGCTTGGAACTTTGTAGGGCAGGGTGGTGCCTTGGTTGTACTTGTGTCCCCAGAGCCCAGAAAGGAGCAGCTATATTGGAGGTAGTGGGGGTGCCCGGAAAATATCATACACGTACACAATAGGGAATAACGCAGAACACTGTGGAATGAATAAAGGTGTTGTGATCAGAAGTGGCTGGGGCGGGGCGCCGGGGGGGCATGTCAGATCCACCCAAGGGGTTGTGTGAATGAAAGGTCAGACGATCCTTTGGTCTGCAGAGTTACCTCCTGGGTGTAACAGAACAAACGCTCCATGGAAGCTGCCTCCCGCTGAACACTCACCAGGCTCCCTTCTGGACAGGGAGCATGACGTGGCGGGAAGAGCCCTGGATTGGGGTCAGGGGTCCAAGCACAGCTGAGCCACTAACACCTTGGGTGGCCTTGGACGGCTGGCCTCAGTCCCCCCTCCACCCCTGCTCTCTCATTTTATGGACAAGGCCAGTGAGGCCCCAAGACCTGAGTTCGCCCCTCCAAGGCCCCTTCTAGCTCTGGCGTTTCCAGTCTTTTCTGGCTCCTCATTAACGGAGTGTTTTCATCTTCCAATCTGCATTCCAGTTTCCTCCCCTGAGCCTCGACCCTCTGGCAGGCAAGTGGGCACCGTGTGAAATTCTCTGAATTGCACACAGGGGAACCTTGCCCCATCTTCCACCAAAGGGGCCAGAGGCTAATTGGCAGGCCCAGCCGCATCCTGTGTCTGCCCCACGGACGTGTGCGCAGGCCGGGGAGCTGGGCGATGCCGGGAAATGCGCGCGCTTTCTCTGCGTATCTGTTACAGGCCCCGCGGTTCACCGTCTGCTCGGAAATTGGGTAAGTGTTTTCTTACCCAAACTTGAGTAACCGCCGTTGAAATGTATGGTTAGAAAGTCTTGGCTCTCAGAACAGACCACACAGTGACTTGCCCAGTGAAACTCAATGCCCTGGGCTTATTCGGTTTTACCTACGACACCGCTGCAGGAAGAAATGGTTTGGAGGGGATGAATGTCTTTCCATCCATTTCTGAAAGGTTTTATTAGCTGGAGGAAGGCAGAGGGGGTGTTGGTGTACCTCTTCCTCTTAGCCTTGGCCTGGCCTCTGGCTCAGGGGCAGGAAGAGGGCCTGAGACAGAGGGAAGGAGCATCCCCAGGGCCCCTTGACCTCAGAGGCTGGCTGTGGCTGCCTGATGCGTGCGTTCACCAGGAGCTGGAGCCAGTGAGGATTCCAGCCCGGGCCCACTGTGTCTTGTGCCACATTCTGGCTGGCTGCTCAGCATCCAGCGCGGGCCCCGTTTTTAATCAGCCTTTTTCACCCGCTCAAGCCAAGAAAAAGCTGTAAAGTCAGAAAGAACACTGGCATCTGTTCCATGCCTCAGAACAGAGCAGATATTGTCCTGGCCTTCCAGTCTTCATTCTTTTTGACCACACAAATGGTTCCAATCAGTTTCCAGAGGCTCTCTGTAGTGTTTTAGTGTTTGCTTTCTGTGTTCTTGGGTCACTGACCCTCCAGCCTGGAAAGGCACCTCCCCGCTCACCCTCCCCACTGACAAAAGGGAAGATCAGGCGTGAATTGGACCTGTGCATGTGTGTGTTTGCATGCTTGCACCACCCCTGCCCAAGGAGATGCCCAAGAAGAGACTAAAGGGCCTCTGGATTATGTGTGGAATGTCTGTGTAGATGCTTCTCTCCTTGGAATGCAGGAAACATGGTTCAGCGCCTGAAGGACGGCATCGCTGCTCTCAGGTGACCCTGTTCATGGGGCCATGCCCACCTTTCCACCCTGCCTCCAGGGAGCTTGGAGATTCCCCCCAGCTGACAATGGCTGTGTCATTGCCCCTCTGCAGAGGACACAGGGCCTCACAGCTGCTGGGGAATTGGGATGTTTTCCTCCTTCTTCAGAGAGCTTCAAATCTAGAAGCTTTTTAATGCCAAGCTTCCAAGGAGCAGATTAATGAGGTAGAAAGGATGAGAGCGTTCCCTGGCAGTCTAGAGTTGGGGATCCAGGCTCTTGTCACTGCTGTGGCTTGGGTTTGATCCCTGGCCCAGGAACTTCCATATGCCACAGGCACAGCGAAAAAAAAAAAAAAAAGAGAGAAACCCAAACCAAAAAAACAAAACAAAACAAAAAAAAACCAAAAACCAAAACCAAAACCAAAAACCCAAGGTAGAAAGGGTGAGTGTTTCCTCACTGCCAAGCAAAGTTGAATTTGCTGATAGAACAGCAAGTGGGACTTGGAAGTCAAGTCCTGCAACAGAGGACTGGCCTCCCTGCCCCCGCGTGGCAGAAGGAGCCATCTGCACAGAACATCTGCACAGAACACTGTTGCTCTTGTGCGACTTTACAGATACGAGACTTAGAGTCTGATTTTTTTTTTTCTTTGAGGGATGGAAATGAATCCTCATTATAGGGCAAGCATAGTTGTGACTTGCGGAAGGCTGACTGGTTGCCAGGCACCTGGTTAA
Source organism: Phacochoerus africanus (assembly GCF_016906955.1). NCBI lineage: Eukaryota > Metazoa > Chordata > Mammalia > Artiodactyla > Suidae > Phacochoerus > Phacochoerus africanus. The sequence goes on from NC_062551.1 coordinate 2,063,363, forward strand.
AGATCCCATGTTAACGTCTTTTTCTAGTCCTTAAAGCACTTCCTTTTCTGTCGGGGAAAGGAATGATGAACTCTGATTTCCTGCAGTCTGATCAACCAGGAGGGTACCTGAAGGGCCACAGAGGTTCTAGGTCTCTTCCTCCCCATCTCCATCGCCACCCCTGCTGAACTCGGGCTCTCTGGTGTGTCTCAAGGTGTCCAGTAAATGTGCCCGTGACCTCTGGCTTTGAGACTGCCGGAGAGGAAAGGACAGAATTCTTCACTGCACCTGTCGTGGCTGGGCCTCTGGACCTAGATACTGAGACAAGTTGGGTAAAAGACTTTGGGGGTGGGATTTATACTTTTGAAAGGAAGGGCTGGCGTGGCTGGGCAGCTCTATGCAGCTGGGACAGACCTGGGGGCGCTGACATCCCTAGTGACTGCACTCCCCACCGCTGGGGACGTGAGCACAATTTGACTGTAGGCCAGCACTTCCTAACTGTGCCCTTAGTTCTCTGAAGGTGATAAAGAAGGGCTGTGAGTGGTTTTCGAATTCAAAACGTGTTTTTACAACTGAAAATGAAGCCTCGACCAGAATTTGTCTTTGCTTTGTTCAGAGTTGATGAGTGGATGGCAGCAGCGTTGGGCTGCCAGACTGAAGACTTGTTGAGGTGGGGCCTGGGGCAAGTCACCACTAAGCCAGTCTTTACCAAACTCTAGTCAGGCCCCTCTGAGCACGTTTTCAGCTAGGTCTCATCTTTAAGCATGTCTTCAGAAGCCCAGTTTTAGCAAGATTCCTGCTTATTCAGTTTAGCCAGAATCCCCCACCCTCGATATCTGACCACCCAAGTTCCTCCTCCCCACCCTCCCCTGGGATGTCTGACCCCCTGGCCTGCCTTCAGCAGGAACCTGTCAGGTCAGTTCAACCAGACTCTCTCTCTCCTCTGATATTTCCTGCTATTAATTTTTCATCCTCTGACTTCCACCTGCTTGCTCCTTGGCTATGGATTCTCACTTTTCCGTGTTGATTCAGAGTTGAACCCAATCTCTCTTTCCTCCTGCAAAATCTCTTTGCAGTGGGCTCTACACATATTACAGACAGTCTTGCATAAAGGCCGCCTCACCATTGTAACCAGGGTCATGAATGGTTTTTTCTGTAATAGCCTCATCCTCACGGAGCTTTTCACTGTCACTGCCATCATCCTCAACATTACGGGCGGATGAATTAGATACCCTCTGTGTACAGAGGGTAGAACTGTGTCAAGGAGGGCTCAGGTCACAGCTCCCTTTGCCAAAGAGCTAACACTCAGGTGTTAGCCTCTCGGTGCTGGTCCCTGAAATGCCTAGAGGAGTGGGCAGGTGACATGAATGGTTGGCATTTAGGGATACAAGGAAGTGGGGTGTGGTGAGACTCTGCTAAACTGCCTGAAGATAATCAAATCTGAACATTTACAAAACAAAGTGATGGCAAACAAAACCCACATGAGGAGTGAATCCGGCCTTAGGGTCCGCAGTCTGAACCCACTGGCCTGGAGGGTTGTTTTCTTCAGATGCAGTAACTTTCCCAATCCTGGAAAAGGAGACAGACACAGATGGCGATTTGTGGGAAGTCCATGAGCTCTCGTTGGAAGCTGGTGGTTTTGGAATCAGAAGATTTGGGTGTGAGTCCCAGACGGCAGCGTTCGCCACCTCGGTCACTGAGCATCTCTGAGGAAGCGCCGCCGTGTTAGTCCACACCGCCCCTCACTCAGCGGCCCAGAGATGAGGGAGACCAGCTCTGGGCACCCTCAGCTCCATGCCCAGCCCTTGGGAGGTTTACTGTGACCCTGACTGGCCTAGAGGATTGGTGGCTGAGACAAATGGAAGTCCTTCCACCCTCCTCCTCTTCCTTATACAATGCCACGCACACTCACGCCCACACTCGCAAGCACCCTGTCTCTCCCACTAATCTCTTTCCTCTCCTGCCACATGCACTCTCTCTGTCTCACACGTACCCCCTCTCTCAAGCACACCGCTTTCCGTCCTGCAGCTCCCGTCACCTGCCTAATCCCAGAAACACCCCTAGATCATCTTTACATGCATTCCTGGGGAGGTAGTTTCCTTCCCCCTCCAGAAGATGCCTTATGAGGTCAGTTGAGAAGAATGAACTCAACCCAGTGGCTCTTGGGGGCTAACCTTTGACCCAGGGTCTGCTGGCTGTGGGCTTTCTGAGTAAGCAGGCCCACCCTAGCATACCTTGCCTCAGGCCACCCAGTCTTTTCCTCCCCTGCAGGAAGCCTGTGGGTGGGCCCCCTCCCATCCGCTGCCCCATTGGGGTGGCTCCTCCCCACAATTTTAACCCTTTGTGGTAGCGGAAGGAACAGGGAGGCGGTATCTTCTCTCACTGGAGACTGTGGTTGATCCCAGCCTCTCTCCTGGCGTGGGGAAGAGGCCAGCTTCTCCAGCTCTGACAAGGTCTCCTGCAAGAAATGATCCGCCGTGCGCACACGAGGCTTGCTTGGTGCCTGCAAGCTCTCGATAGATGCCAGCTGAACTGATGCTTCCCCAAAGGAGCAGGAGCAGGCTGTCCATGCCTGGACCGCCTAAGTCCTGGGCACGCAGGGGCCTTGTGTTGAGTGTGTGTGCTCCGCATCCATCTCCCCTCCATCCCCCTTCAAGGAATCACCTTCCCTCCCTCCACGACCCACGGGAGCCTGGTTCAGCTGTGAGAACACTATCCTTATGACCACAGTGACTGCTCTGGAGGTGTCCTGTGCCCCACATGCATCCTGTGGGAGCCCTCCAGGGGTCTTCTGCTGGAATGCTGCAAAAGAGATATTCCCCGGGTCCTGGGATTTGCCAGGCTGTGAGGATTCAGATGTGAGGTTGCCTAAAGCTCCTTGGCATCCCTGTGGGAGAGCCTGTCCAGAATGAAACCCCGGAGCACAGGGAAACGGCAGAGGGAAGAAGGGAGACCAGGACCTGGAGACACCGGGCGAGCCTCTGGCCCGTATGAACGCAGCAGGACTCTGTTAGGAGAGGGCAAGAATTCCCTGACTTGCTTGAGCCAGCTCGAAATGGGCCTTGGTAAACTGTAACCTGAAGTGTCTTAATTCCGGTCATTGGTTGAGGGGTGGTTACAAATCTACTCAAAATTGCTTAGCAAATCAGATTTAAACCAGACGTTTATGACCGCACCAAACAGTCGCAAGAGCTGACATTCACTGAGGGCTTTATCAGGTGCCAGATATACAGAGGATTTAAAAAAACTCTTCCTGAGGAAGTCATTAAAACTATCCTGTGTTGTGCACACTGTTCTGATCTCTGTCGCTGCCACCACCACCACCGCCGCCGCCGCTGCCATCATCACCATATTACCGTCACCACCACCGTCTCATTATCATCCCCTTCACCACCACCACCATTATCAACACCGCCAGCATCAGCAGCACCGTCACCCTCGTTAGCACATTCGTCACCATCGCCACCACTGCCACCATCGTCATCATTTGCCTCAGCATCACCATCTCCGTCGCCACCGTTGTAGTCTCCATGGTTCAAGCTTTGTGCCCTCCAGAAACATGCATTCTCTTTCAGTCCTCTACGCCTTTGCTCCAACCGTCTCTCGAGCGTGTTTACCACGTGGGCAGTAGCGGGAGATGGTCCTTGTCCATGAGATGGGAATGGTCGTAAGACTCTGTCCTGAGGGTAGGCGTTTACTCTCACATTTCGAAGTCGGATGTGTGCAGCTGTGCCTGCCCTTGTTTCCCTGCAGTCAGACTCATCTCTTGAGATCTCGTTTCCCCTGAGCACTGGAAGATCCAAGCTGCCTGCTCCGGGCACCTGGTCGCCTCGAGTTTGAGATTCTCATTCTGGAGAGTCACCTTCCTCTGCATCCCTTCTCGTCCCTTTCCCAGGGGGAGTCTAAGTGCCTGCCAGGGCTTATATGTCCCCGTGGCCTAAGAGGTGGACAACTGGTCTGTGTGTCATTCTCTGTCCTTTTTGGTCTTTCCAAATATAACTGCTGAGGGAGTTCAAAAATTGAGGTGACGTTCACATACCATAAAATTAACCATCTTAAAGTGTTAAATTCAGTGGAACTTTGTACATTCAGTCTTGTGCAGTCATTACCTCTATCTAGTCCTGAAACGTTTTCATCACCCCCAAAGGAGTCCTAGTGCCTTTAAGCATTCACTCCCTATTTGCTTCCCTCCCGAGGCTCTGTGACCACATGTCTGCTTTCCATCTCTGTGGATTTACCTATTCTGGCCACTTCTGGTGATGGAATCACCTGCCGTTTGTAATGGGCTTCTGTCATCGTGATGTCTTTGAGGCTTATCCACATTGTAGCATGTGTCAGCACTTCATTTCATTTTACAGCTGACCCAGTTGTGTGGATAAATCACAATTTAGGTATTCATTCTGCTAACAGACATTTGGGCTATTACCACCTTCTAGCTGCTGTGAATAACACTGCCATGAACATTTGTGCACAACTTTTTGTTTCGGTTCCTTTTGGACATATACCTAGGAGTGAGATTACTGGCTTATGTGGTACTTCTTTTTTTTTTTTTTTTTGGCTTTTTAGGGCTGTACTTGCGGCATATGGAGGTTCCCAGGCTAGAGGTCTAATTGGAGCTACAGCAGCTGGCCTACCCCACAACCATAGCAATGCGGGATCCAAGCTGTGTCTGTGACGTGCACCACAGCTCACAGCAATGCCGGACCCTTAACCCATTGAGCAAGGCCAGGGATCAAACCTGCAACCTCATGGTTCCCAGTCAGATTCATTTCCACTGCACCACAACGGGAACTCCTTATGTGGTACTTCTGGGTTTAACCTTCTGAGGAACTGCCAAACTGTTTTCCTCAATGACTGAGTGATTTTATATGCTCAACAGTAATGTGTAAGGATTGCAATTTCTCCATGTCTACTGAGGTCCTTTTCCATGTTCTATTTGGTAACCATTTAAAATCCACATATCTATACTCAGCTGATTTCCTTAAGCCTTAGTGGGTGTCTGGGCTCCTCGGGCTGCTGAGTACAGTTGTATAGGTTGTGCACTGCACAATCCTAGACACTAGTCACATGATAGTCATTATAGATTTGTATATTTATTATGCCAGTTTTGCAGAAAGTGGCAGCAGAATATCTTGGGGAAGGAGTATCTTTTAAAAATTTGCACAGGGTTATCATCCAGACTGACTGTGGTGCTGTGCAGCTGGACCCTCTAGATCTCCATCCCCAGTGCCCTTTTCCCCCTTCCTGTAGCAGCTGGCCTGTGGCCCACACCTTAGCCACAACTTCATCTTGTTATTCCAGTATGCCCATGATGATGACAACCGCAGCTCATCCCCGCCCCCGTCCCCTTATTTCCCTTAGCACTTGGTTCATAGCTTTGATTAAAAGTTCAGGAAAGGAGTTCCCATTGTGGCACAGTGGAGACAAACCCAACTAGCATCCGTGAGGATGCAGGTTCGATCCCTGGCCTTGCTCAGTGGGTTAAGGATCTGGCATTGCCATGAGCCGTGATGTAGGTTGCAGATGTGGCTCAGATCCCACGTTGCTGTGGCTGTGGTGTAGTCTGGCAGCTGTAGCTCTGATTTGATCCCTAGCCTGGAAACTTCCATATGCCGCAAGTGCAGCCCTAAAAAAAAAAAAGGTTCAGGATAGGTTTCATCTCCATGGATTTTGCTTAAAGAAGAAACGCTTTTAAAACCTCATTAGCCTCTCTAATTCCTTGCAGGTCTGCAAGGGGAGAGCCAGACCACGCATCTCTGGGGAACCAGTGCCTTCTCTCAGGCATGATCAAATTTGACTGTCTCAGCAACCTTTTGAGCAGGAAAGAATTTCTCTACCCACTTTGCAAATTAGAAAATGAGACTCAAAAGGTGAAATAGCTGCTCAAAGTCTCCCAGTGAGGAATACTGATCAAAAGTAGTGTTTATTGAGTGCCTACTGTGTGCTAGATGTTGTTGTTAAGGATCGGTTTTCATGTATCCATTTATGTAGTATTATCCCCATTTTACTGATGAGGAAAGTTGAGGCACTGAGAGGGTTGGTGATGTCCCTAGGGTCTGACTGCTACAAAGTGCAGACCTTGCTCTTCTAACCTGAATGTCAGCTGATGGATTAGGTAGGGTGTTGAGATACCATGGAGAAGTTCAGTTTTGTTTTAGGTGCCAAGCTTAGTGTCCACACGTAATTTAAGTTCCATCTTGGACTCCATTTTTGAAAGAACGTCGAATGTTGATTCCTGAGTGTTTGGTGAATATAACCGACACAGAGGGGAAGATGCATCTGGTCTGGCTAATAAAGCGGACTCTTATTGGTTCTGAATTTTGTGGCAGTATTATATTTTTTAATTTCCTGGCAAGATTGTACTCTTGCAAGCTGGTGAAATGGAGCATTCTGAATCTTAGGAGTTGGGGCTTTTTCCACCACATTCCTGCTCTTGGCTTCCTAGGGAGCATGTGGTAGGTGTCTCTGAGGTAGGCTTAGTGAAACTCACCAACTCTGAGATGGGGAGTGCTTGCTCACACAGGCTCCCCTGACCCTGATGCAGCCCTGGAAGTTGGGGATTTTTACTCATTTAACTGAAATGCAATGTGCATGTCCTGTGTATTGGGCCCTGGTGTGTAGAGCAGAACTGAGATGGCCAGGATTCTGCCTTCACGGTG